>NC_046161.1:66582895-66882895 GCF_011064425.1 Rattus rattus | reverse complement strand
ACAGGCCCACTACACAGCAACCTACTTCTTAAGATTCCCAAAAATAATGCTCGTATTTAAACTTGTAAGCCTATTTTACGTCCTAATTCTAATATTCTGCTTGTTTCCTCTATTTATTCAATTTCACAGCTATTCCATAGCAGAAAATACATCAAGTCTGACTTCAAGAATTTATATAGTCTTAAGTCTGTTCAAAAGTCCATAATCTTTTTTTGTGACACAGGGCAGAAACTTAGGTATGAGATAAAATTATAACCTACATACTTCGACTATTCAATGTCCCAGAAAATAAATATATAACAAAGGGAAGAATGAGGAATAACAAAGAAAGACTGAACCAAAGCAAAATGGAAAACTAACAGGGCAAACATCAAAATTTACAGCTAACTTTCTGATATCAGGGCACATGATAGTTCCTATAGCCCTGCTGTTTGTAGCACATGTGGCCTGCCTCTTGGGTTGACCACTCAGTGTCTGCAGTTTCTTCAGCAGATATCTCATGTTCCTGGTATTTATAACATTTTGGTCTCTGCTGCAAATCAGGCTTCATCTTCAAAGCTTCAAACAGCTTTCTAAGGAACAACTACTCAATGCCTGGTCTCACAGGATGACCTCTGGTATCTTTGTGCAAACCCACTTTATTCCATAGCTGTAAAACAGTACCACATGGAAAAGTCTAAGTTCTGTTGTCAGCTTCAGATCTTGCCAGACCTCCATTTACCACAGCTCAGTAACTTCTGATGCCTGAGTGGTTTTATCAGGAAAAACACTTCCCTTTGTCATTTTTAAAATCCCCAACATACCCTAGAAGCTGTATCTTCTTAGGCATCATTTATTTATTTAAATTATATATTTAGGTGTGGGCATATGCACAGGTGCAGGTGTCTACAAAGTCCAGAAGAGGAAGTTAGATCTCCTGGAGCTTGAGGTACAGGCCACTGTGAACCTCCTGTTGATGCTAGGAACTGAACTCCAGTCAGGTCAGTGCTCTGCAAGAGGAGTATGTTAACTGCTAAGCCATCTCGTAACCCCTTCAGCCCCCACCCTACTCTTTAAAGTTTTCCATATATATCTTCAACTTTGTTTACATCTCTGAGACTTTGTCTGATGGGACCTCACCATCAAGCTACCTTTTCTGTTTAGACAATACAAAGCGCTCAGTTTCTCTAATGGTATCAATCTCTTTAACAGTAGCAGTCACTGAATCTGTACGTACCTCATCTCTATTTCCTTTCCTTGAAAAACAGTACATTTTTCATATTTTTCTGCTTCATGTTTTGCTTTTATTCACTATAAATCTGCATAAATGCTATGAGCAAACCCATGTCACAGCCTGACATTAATACTGTCTTGGAATTTCTTCCATAAAAGAGATTAATTCATTACTTCTGAATTCAGCCCGATACAATTTTTCAGGACATGGACAGAATAGTTAGATTCATTTTTGGAAAAAAAAATCATGTGACACAAATGGCCTCTAGCCCAATTCCCATAAATGTCCTTGTTCCCTTTGAAACTTTATGAGCACTGTCTTTATTGTCTTTATTTGTTTGACATTCTGGTCTTCCCAATTCCAAACAGAATGGCACATTAAAGACTGCTTATAGTTCTCTACGGTTTCTCTAGACCCCAACTCTAAAACTGTTCCACATTTTTCCTGCAAACTAATTCTGAAGACTGATAAACCAAATGGTCAGGTTCATGACAGTAATGACCCCACTCTAAGTATCAATTTTCTGTATTACATTTCTCACAACTATCACAAAACAATGCAGGGAGGAAAGGTTGTTCTGGTTTAGGGTTTAGAAATTTTAATTATATCATGGTTCAGTTCATGGTAGTAGGAATATTTGGCTAGGACTACTCATATCTCAGTATGAGATAGGAAGCAGAGAACAAGGGCAGCCTAAAACCTGCAGTGATTCACCTCTGAGAACCAAGTCCTAATTCCTAAAAGTTCCACAACATCCAAACAAGACCACTAGCTATGTGTGAACTTGACATCCACATGTCAGTCCGAGAGAGATTTTAGACTCATATAATAACAAACAGTAATAAGTATTACTACTCTTAATAATATAGTTATAGGAGAGTAAAGCACTAAACTATGGTTTTGGCAGTGAAAAAAACAGGAATAAGTCTAAGTTATATTACAAACTCATCAGTTAGTTAAATAATAAATACTGGACACAGGCATAGTCAGGAAAAATAATCGAAAACCAATTTGCTAGACTGGTTTAAAAAAAAGATATAGTGGTATCTATCCACTATCAAAAGAAGTAGATAAATAGAAAACAAGGGCAAGTTGAGGCCGTAAGATACCACTTATTGTTCTTGTAGAAAACTTAGATTCCACTCAAAGCACCTATTTGATGGCTCACAACTATCTGTAATTCTAGTCCCAGGGGCTCTCATACCTTCTTTTCATCTTCATGGGCACCAGACACATGGTTTCATTCATACATGCAGGTAACATTCATACAGATAAAATAAATAAATCTAGAAAAAAAATAATAAAATGCTAAATTTAAAGTAACGACCTGTACTTTAGTTCTGTTGTGGTCATCTATATCCACCCCTCTTCTGTTATTATTTTATACTTTTTTCTACCTATGTAAATACAAACTTAGGTAAGAGGGTTATAAAAGGTTGGCACTACCATTTATATGCGGGAACTGTATTCATTAATAAGTTTTCCAAATAAATTTTCTCCCATACTATTTTCCTCTACTAACCTACATTATTGGTAAGGCTCACTGTCATCACCAGTTCTAAATCTAATTCATGACAGAAAGAATAAAGAAGTCAAGTAAGAATCTGCTAAATTTCTTATTTGATAGATTTGTTTAAATCTACAGTCTATCTTTTGATTTTTTTTTTTTTTTTTGGTTTAACTAAGGCCATAATCCTGAGCTTGGCAAATTAAAAAAAAAACAAAAACAAAAACAAAAAACCTTAATATCCTATTGAATTCCTCTTCATATACTTATATCATTACTGAATTAAACAAAATCTTACTTTTATATATAAAATTCAAGTGGGTGATGTTTTAAAGGTTGGAATAGTCCCCTATTAAATTTTTAATTTTCCTATGCTTTGCATGTGGAAACATTACAATAACTGTATACTGAATTTCCCTTTCCAAGACTACTTGGCTTTTATGGATTTAAGATTAATGACTTTCTTGGTTCTCAGGAACTTTTATACATAGAATGTGACCAAATGCTGTTTGCAAATGGCTTTTGCTTTAGAAAAACTGGATCATATATTAATAATCTGAGTGTGATATTTTCTATCACAGATTCCTATATGTATGCCTTACATAGCACTAATGAGCACAATCAAATTAGGGGAAAAACTCATTTACATTAACTGAATCATTTTGTTGATATACATTTTCAGGTTCCTAGAAACATAACTTTCTACATCTCATATATCTATTGCAAAATATAAGTTCTTGGCCTCTCTATACACCAGTAACAATTTTCTGCTATACTATATATTACTTAAGATTTCTGCAGTGATAGCTTTGCTTCCTTTGGACTTCACATATTAGAAAATAAAAGTTTCATTTAGTTAAAATTTTTTATTCACTAAAATAGACTTATCTCAGACAGTAAGTCCAGTGTAAACTATGGAGAAATATTAAATAGCACAACTCATAGCAGGCTCAACAAGTCAACAGGTCAGGAGTTGTAGTGTGAGTAAGCAGAAAAAAATAACACAAGGTCACTCTTTGACCATATGAAATAGGACGGCCATGGAAAGACAGAAAGAAGCCCACAACCCCACGTGCTCTTCTAGTACACCTGCTGGGGGATGGTATCGATATGTTTATGTACAGTGTGCATATATGCATGCAGGTATGCAAACACATGGATGTGCTCAGGTGGGGACAGAATTTGACATTGGTTGTCTCCCTGAATCACTCACCACCTTTACTTGAGACATGGTTTCTCAGTAAACCTGAAATTGGAAATCACCAATCTGGATAGGGTGGCCACCCAGGGATGTCCAAGTCTCAGCCTATCTCTGCGACCCCACTGCATGGGTTACACACACATGCAGCTGCACCCAGTTTTTACATGAGCACTGGGAATCCAAACTCAGGTCCTCATGCTTGCATGGCAGGGACTTTATTGACTCCCTAGCTCCATGCTCAGTTTTACACATTAAAAATCATAAAAGTCAACAACCATGAGCCCTAGCAATGACCTCACCCTCCAAGAAAACCAATCATTATGATGCATTATCAACAACAGAGCTCAAATTCCAAGAAAGCTGTTTTCAGAAAGGAAAACGGAGGCAAATGTAAGGCATCTATAATATCATTTTCTGTACCCAAGTTTTGGACAGACATCAGAATGCAAATTCAAATCAATTTATTAGTCCTGTGTTGGACTGAGTATGAACATATTATACATTACCTGATCCCTTGCTACCCAAACTTAAGACAACAAAATTCAAGTAAAAAAATTTTTTTTCTTCATAAGGGTATTTTGGAAAAGATGGGAAATTATACCCTATTGAACCCCCTCCTTTTTAAAAAATGTATTTATTTATTCACTTTACATTCTGATTGCTTATGCTTACAGACAGGAGACTATTGACTCTTTAACTTCCTAGATTTCATGGCATAACAGACTGTGGTCTCCAACTATACAACCTCTCATCCTCTTAATTCAGTATCACAAGTGGAGATTCAAATAGCAAAGAGTAGGAATATGTTTTTGGTTTAGTCTTAGATAGAAGGAAATATAAAACCTCACCTTTATACAATTTTGTGTGTGTGTGTGTGTGTGTGTGTGTGTGTGTATAAAATCTGCCATGGTAGATGCTTAATAAAATACTGTAAAAATTAATCAAACCTGTTTCCATTCCCTCCTGTAAATAGGACAAGTGTAGTTAATAAAACAACAAAAAAAGAGAAATGTTTATAGCCTCAAAAAGATTACTGAGTCATGCTTGATGGTTTTGAAGTCGAGGGCTAACTATCTTAGTCTCATAGTAGCAATCAAGAGCATTGAAGCCTCAGTGTGTTGACCTTCATTTCATGATCCTGTCTAGAATAGGAAGACTCTTCCCTGATTGGACAATTCTGCTCATCTTTAATTTGACTTCTTAGAATCCTCCGGGAAACACAATAAAAAAGAAATGCCTACACAAAGAGAATAATAGAAATGGGGGCAATAAGAGTGTGTGATTTTCAGAAGGAACACCCATTCAGAGCCTGCCCCACATGTGGCCCATGCATATACAGCCATCCAATTAGACAAGATGGATGAAGCAAAGAAGTGCAGGAGCTGGATGTAGATCTCTCCTGAGAGATACAGCCAGAATACAGCAAACACAGAGGCGTATGCCAGCAGCAAACCACTGAAGTGAGAACGGGACCCCCGTTGAAGGAATCAGAGAAAGAACTGGAAGAGCTTGAAGGGGCTCGAGACTCCATATGTACAACAATGCCAAGCAACCAGAGCTTCCAGGGACTAAGCCACTACCTAAAGACTATACATGGACTGACCCTGGACTCTGACCTCATAGGTAGCAATGAATATCCTAGTAAGAGCACCAGTGGAAGGGGAAGCCCTGGGTCCTGCTAAGACCGAACCCCTTGTTGGGGTGAGGGCGGCAAGGGGGGGAGGATGGGGAGGGGAACACCCATAATGAAGGAGAGGGGGGAGGGGGATGTTTGCCCGGAAACCGGGAAAGGGAATAACACTCGAAATGTATATAAGAAATACTCAAGTTAATAAAAAAAAAAAAAAAAAGAGTGTGTGATTTTGTTACGGCCCTGGAACCATCTTACTGCCTTGTTCTTAAAAAAGACTGTCGCAATAATTCATTACATGTCTACCCTAAATGAAGGAAATAATTGTGAAGTGCAACCCTAAAGTATTCTGAAACCAATAGACAACTGTTTTGTTTACATTAGCATTCACTACTGGCTCAAAATACTTCATAGGTACCATTGGAAGAGGTTGCTACACGAAATGCTTGTAAGTTTAAGCAACTCTATAAACAAGCTAAAGGAGCAAAGTCTCTCAGCCAGCAGCTCACAGGCTCCACAACAGCTAGGGTCATTCTACAGCCTAGCACATATGTACGTAATAAATTAGCTCTTAGAACATTTTATATGTTATACATTTTCAGTAAATATTTGCAGACTTAATCTCATGTAATGAAATACTTGTACATGGTAACAGAATGACACCTTCAGATAGTTCCTCTGGGCTAACACTCAAGTAGACACTAACAAATCCTAATAACCTGTTGACTAAAAATCTTCTGTTGATGGCTCATAATAATTCTATTAGTGTTTCACTGTGCTTATGGCATGTTTAATTATTGCTGTCAATATTAATCTATTAGCAAACTCATAGATTTTAAAAGCTAAAAGAACTTTCAAGGTCATTCATATAACCCTCTACTTTATAAATGAGGAAATGATGGTGTACTTTTGCAGAATCCACACTTTTACATGTGTCTTTTCTTTCCCTGGTAAGTCCCCAATTGAATATGAGAAGTGTCACTGCACATTTTCCACCCAAGGTTACCATTACAGGCAAACAATGAGCATTCCTTAGATGCCAATGTTTATTTAGCACTTTGTATACAACAGATATTCAGTTGAGCACAATTCTTAAGTGTTCAAATTTTAGTAATTACATTGTTTATATTTGTTTTCAAAAATTTAGGTAACAGAGACTCGGTATAATTTTATTCAAAACACACCTTTCATGATAATATACTTCTGTCTTCCCACCAGCTCATTTCCCAAGTAAATCTCTAAAATCAGCGATGAGACAGAAGCCAAGTCAGTTTGCAAATACCAGCTTAAGACAACTCCCAGGTGGGAGAACTAACTGATCAATTATTTAAATATATACATACCATTAGTTAAGCTAAACAGAACTAGAAATTTGACAGGCTTGAAATTGTATAACTTGCATATTTGGATGACAGAGAAGACAATTTCTTTCTGAGATCAGCGCCACTTAGTACTGTGACATAAACATCACAACTGGCCTCAGTACACCAAGTGATAGCAAACCAAGTCTTTTCTGTGCTGATATAGAAGACTACCTGATTTCAGGGTAGGAGCCATTTAACCAACTAAACTAAAATATATGCAAGAAAATAAAAGGTCAGAGGTACGAGCTATTTAACAACACATGTTTCCCACTACATTTGGATGAATTACAATTATTTCTTACAGCACTAATAAACTGCATGGCTCAAGAAGAAAACTAAACTAACTACTGAGCTCTATGCCAGAAGACAGAAAACAGGACTAATATGATATTACTATGTAAATGTTATAAAGTATTGTACTCTATTGTACTCATTGTACTAAAATAGAAATGAGATTAATCATTTACTATTGAGATGCTTATTCCATAACCATAAGACAACAAAACAAAATTGAGTATAGATGATAACCTAAAAATATCCAAAATAATTCTTAGATTACAATCCTAAATCTAAAATATACCAGATCAGAAATCAATGAAGATGATGAACTCTTGACCCTCTGACATTACCCCATGACTGGCTAATGAATTTAGAAATTCCACAGCTTACCTGTTATTCAGTTTCTTAACATAAAGGGGTAGAATACTGATATATCTTACTGTTGAAAGACATAAGGTTTTACCTGAAAGTAATGCCATTAGAATCAGAATTTTCTGTGTATTATTTTCTATAATAAAGTATTAGGGCTTCTTTTTGACTTTAATTTTTTAGGTGAAAATTTATTATCCACATTACAACCAAAAAGCAAACATGAGCCACTCTCACTCATGTACATTCATTTCTTCCTTCCTTCCTTCCTTCCTTCCTTCCTTCCTTCCTTCCTTCCTTCCTTCCTTCCTTCCATGTGGTGCCCAGTATCTGGGGATAACCTAGAGCCTTATACAAGCTAGGGAAGTGCTCTTCCCCTGAGCTACATATTATGTTTTTTTAAAGACAGGGTCTTTTTGTAGTTCTGGCTAGCCTTGAATTCACAGGGACTCACCTGCTTCAGTGTCCCAAATGCTGGGATTAAAGGTGCATCCAAGAAGACAGAAGAGATCTCATGTGCAGTGTTTTGTATTTTATTTATTTATTTTTTAAGTTTCTATTCTATGATGGTTTTAAGTAAAACATCTTTTAAAAGAAAAAGGAGCCAAGTATGGTGGTGTATGCTTTTAATCCCAGCACTAGACAGGCAGAGGCAGGAGGATCTCTGTGAGTTCAAGTCCAGCCTGATCTACATAGCAAGCTCTAATACAGCCAGAACAACATAGAGGGATCCTGTCTCAAAAAACAAATAGAGGTGGATAGTAAAATTTTTGTTGTTTAAACTAAATAGAAATTTGCATATATATTCAATTATGAAGTCACTGAGAAGGGAAAATATAAGTAACCAAAGAGAAATGCAACATAAATACGGTTTTTGTTTAAGCTATCAGTATGAGTCTTCTTTAAAACAGAAAGACAGAGGCAGACAGACACACACAGACAGACACACACACAGACAGACAGATTTAGGTAACCAGGTATCATGGAACACAATTCGAGGGCTTGAGAGGCTGAGACAGAAAGATTATATAAATTTCAAGCCAACCAGGGTCACAGATCAAAACCTGCTCAAAAAATACCCAAAACGAAAAACTATGTTCCTACTATATTAATATTCTCTTCCTTTCTCCTGTTTAGAAAAAAATCTTCAAATTATATAATTATAAATTATAAAATGTAAATAACATTCTCATAGCCTACTCAGAATTAAATCACCTCTACAAATAAAAAATTCTTTCAAGTGAGGCATGCAAGTGATTTAGACTGTCTATGGAACAGGAAGGAGTAAGATCAAGAAACACAGACAACAGGCAGATACATTTGTTAACCTAGGCTTAATTAGAAGAGATCCACTAACACATTAATACAAACATAACACTATCAAATTGGCAGTATATTTTCTAGAATCATTTAGTATATTTTCTAAAAGTCCATACTATTTCCAAGTCTTGAGAAATAGTTTTAATCTCATTAAATACTGTGGTCTTAATGTTGAATACTTATTCCTTTTTTTAGAGATGTATTTAATGCTTAAAATTACAGTCAAATACTTTTATCAGATAGCATTTAATAAATGGAATAAATTAATTGTGAGCCAAGATAATAAATAACTCATTGTCCAGTGAAAGGCCTACATCACATACTATATTTATAATCGTAGAGTAGGAGGACAAGTACAGACTTGTTTGTGATCTGCAAGCCCAGTAATTTAGAAACTATGATCAACCTAAATGCAAAACCCAGTTGAGGATTTTTAAATGCCACATTTCTTTTGAATCTCATTTTAACTCTTAATAATCAATATAACTGAAGGATGACAGAAAAGCAATACAAAACTGACAATCTTTCAAAACATTACTAGGTGATTTTTTTTTTAAATGGTGGGAAAAGTATTACCTAAAAAATACGAAATATAATACATATAGAGTTGGGGTTATATCTATTAAGACAAGTTTTATGGTGTTTTTAAAATATTACCTTTTAGATGATAGTAGCAATGAGGTGGTGGGCGTGGAGGCAAATGCCCTTAAATCTAGAACTTAGAAAGCAAGAAGGCAGACAGGACTTCTGAGTTTGAGACCTGCCAGGGTTACATAGTATGCCCTGGACTCAAAAAAAAAAGTAGCAATGGAACTTTCACTTTTTAACATCTGCACTTTACTTGATGAATAACACAAAGCTGTTCTTGTGGAGGAGTTACAAGTCTATATCAAATATGGCCACTAATGTTTATCATCCACTATGGTTGTTTATCCTAAAGTTTTAAGTATAAAAAAAAAGAAATAATTTCTGCAAACAGAATTACTAAAGGTGGAAATGAACTGCTAGTATGTCAAAATGAAGATACAGAACAGCACATTTTGATATTAAGGTGTGTATCTGAACTGAACTCTACTTCCTCTACTTCAGATGTTTTATCATGTGCAAGTCTAGAGTTAAGTTGTCGCGGATGTGTAAATACCATTACCAATGAAGGAATTAAATCACGAGTTAATAAAAATAAATAAGTAAAAAGACACTCCACAACCATCATGATGCAAATATTATCCTCAGTATACTATATAACTCACTCTGTGAAATTATACAATAAAATCTCTTTTATTCTCATAATGAAACAGACTTACTAATTCAACCTTAAAAATTTACCTTTCTTAAAAGATTTGAGTACTATAACTGGGATGTCCCTCATTTGAGTGTAAAAAAAACTTGAGTGAGTGGTTTACTTCAATTCAATGACGATTTCAGGGACCCTAAGTTGCATTATGCAGCAATAAACAAAATGTCAGGCTTTGTGGAGCCCAACAAAGTAAGTGTAAAATTAACCATATTCATAAATTACAGATTTTAAAACAGAAAAAAGGTATCCATTGAATGAAGGTATTACTTGGCCTCCCCATCTCCATAACCACACACACACACACACACACACACACACACACACACACACACACACACACGCGCGCGCGCATAAAATTATCTCACATATCTGACTTACTCAAGTTGCCACATAACTATTGTCAAAGCCTTATAAATACTTTTAAAATAATTGCTTCATATTAAAATTAAAAATAAAACCAAGACATTCAACTGTCAACTATTGTATAGTATTAAACTAGTAAAAGCCTGCACTGACCTACTTCCTATTAGCATCATGACATGGAAGCATGCTAAGAAAATAATGAAAATTACTATATAACAACTTTTAATTTTGTATTTAAAATTGGTTACTGTTTTGAAATGTTCAAATGCTATACATTCAATGCTAGTTGCTTTATGATACCTTTGTTTTCAAATTGCAAGTTTTGTTATTTTAGTAGTCATAGTCAATGATGAACCTGACTGCTAAAAACAAAACAAAAAAAATCTCCGAAAAAAAAAAGACTATTTTTCACATCATACTTAGTTGTATTTTAAAATTTCTATTAAAAGCAATCTTTGACCAAACTCCATATATTCCTTTCCATTTTAAAAATAGTGCTATGGTTAAAAAAAAGTCAGTTAATAAAGAATCCTACAAAGCAAGACAAGTTCACATTTAAAGAACACTTGGAGTGGTTCTCATAGAAGACGGACTTAACTCTGTGTATATATTAATACTGTTATACTTTAAGAGTTCAGTTAACGTTGAAATATTCCAAATTCCCATACAAGAAAATACAGGACTAGTAATGAGTGTTCCATCTAGTTTCTTTTTAATAATTACACAAAAATAGCAAAAGCTTTTTTACATTTAACAAAACATTCACTTTACCTTGCAAATTGTTAAAATAGTTTATGCTAAAGAAGCATTTCTTTTACAGTCAATACAAAGAATAAATTCCCTAGAAGGGAAATTCAGTGCGAGAATAAAGGAGGCAAAGCCATCCAGAAACAGCAGCTAATCCAACTGAATGAAAAAGACATGTTAGGTTTTGTGCTGCATATTAATTCTGTTACGTACAATGTCTTGTTTGGTCAAAATTCACAATACACTTCTTCCTCCTCCTATGACTACAAAAGGAGTGAACACATTTTTACACTACAAGTTTCCAATTCATGCCACTATCATGCAACGACTTAATCTTGACCCATATTTCCCTTACTGTATGTGGAAAATGCACAAATAACTTGTTTATCTGCTTACAATTGTGGAGAGGGAAGCATGGTGTGTGTGTGTGTGAATGTGTGTGTGTGTGTGTGTGTGTGTGTGTGTGTGTGAGCGCTCGTGTGTCTAAGGAGACCAGGGGTGGGTGCAACCTTCCCCCTTCCAGAGGTGCCATAGCCATGCACTGGGCTCTGGAAACCCACCTTCAATGAATGCATTAGCTTCCTCTTCGGATGCCGCCGCCCCCACCCCCTTTGCAGCAGAAATGTGCCTAGGCTGTTCTACCCCAGCGATGGAGGATCCTCTTACCAGATGGAGTTCTTGATCTTGTGTTGCAGAGCGCTGGCCTCTGTCCCTGGCAGCCCGGGCACAAGGGCTGGCAGAGCCACCCCGGGGTTGGGGGCGCTGAGGGGAAGCTGCTGATGGGCATCGAGCTGCTGTGGTGGCGGCTGTTGTTGTTCCTCTGCCATCGCTGCTGGAGGGGAGGGAGGGAAGATGGGGGCGCGGGGAAGGGTGAGGGAAGAGACGCGGAGGGGAGGACGACGAGGGGAGGAGGAGGGGGAGGGGAGGAAGAGGAGGAGGAGGAGGGGAGGAAGAGGAGGAGGAGGAGGAAGGAAGGAAGCTGGATAAGCTAGGCCTATACCCCAGGGCTCGAGTGAGTCGCTTTCTCCGGCCGCCTGAGGGACATCCCCGGGGAGACCGCGCGGCTCCTCGCGGCTCTCGTCACGGTTCCTCTCCCGGTTCTCCTTGCGGTTCTCGTCACGGTTCCTCTCCCGGTTCTCCTTACCGCCCCGCGCGTCACCGCGGCAGAGGCATGGCGGCGCCCCTCAGCCCCCCGTCAGTGGCCGGGGCTGGGGGGCGTCTGAAGAACGAGGTCGGTGGTCAGGCGCCCCCTCGGCCCCAAAATCCAACCCGACAGGTCTCTCGGGGGCCTGCCTCCCCGGCCGCCCTCCCCCGGGGGCCTGGCGCCTCCGAGCTCCCCCGCGCCGCTCGCTCGCTCCCTCGCTCGCTCCCGGCCCCGCCGCCGCGGCCGCTGCTGCCCTGCCAGCCCAGAGCAGCCCAGCGCGCGCAGCCGCACTGCGGCCCGGCGCAGACGGCACAACACCTACCGCGCGGCCGGGGGGCGTGGACGCGCGTGTGCGGGCGCGGCGCGGGGGCAGCAGGGGGCGCGGAGAGCGCGGGCGGAGCGGCCGCGGGCCACGGGCCCAGGAAGCCGCGGCGGGGCCCCTGAGCGGTCGGGTGGCTGCGGCGGGCGCGGGGACGGCGTGCTGGGGGCGGGGAGCGGGCTCACGGGACGGCGGCGGGGAGTGGACCGGTGCCACCGTGCGGCGTGGAAGGGAGAATTTATTGCTTCCTAGTGTGTAAGGTGAAACGAATCTACACGCCCGCCCCCCTCACCACACACTCGCGAACGTTTCCCTCAGCTAGTCAGTATTGCTTCCTAGCTCAGCCACCGGACCGTGCTGAAGCAGGTGAGAGCTTTTCGAAGAGCTAGCGCCCTGAGCTAATTCGGTCCGGTAGGAAAATGGCAAGTGAGGAGCTGGTTGAAGTGCTCCTCGGTCGGGCATTCAAAGCCCTCCAAATCTGGCCCCACTTTAGCTATCCAATCACAGCCGCCTCCATCCCCCCTGCAAGAACTCCCAGCTCCAATCAGTGAAGTCTCCATGCCATCCTCAGCACGCAGCAGATTCATTCTTCCTTGGTGCCTTTGCCCATGCTGTTCCCCACCCCCGTGCCAGGAGTGCCCTCCCTGCTTTACACACCCAATTCAGCCCAGGCTCTGAGACACAGCTCAAGTCGCGGCTTGTCAGGGTCCCTGGCAGCCAAGGCCCCTCCTGTTTCTCAAAGAAACACAGGTAATACAACATGGAGGCCCAAGCTTCAGCCAAGAGCTCTTCCTTTGCAGCCAGAGACTGCCCACCATTCGCCCTCTTCCCATTCATACTAAAAGAGCTTTGCTGACTGAGAGTGAGACTCCCTGCCTCCAACAAATTATTCTTCTTATAGGAGCAGAAGAATTGGCTTTTCTAGGTGGGGCTGGTCAGGAAGGCTAAGCGCCTGGGTGTAGAAGACAGCAGCCAAAGCCTCTGGCACCAAATGGAACAGCTGCGCAGCTCTCACTGACCTTTCTCTTTGCCTGTGGCTGTAATGAGCCTTCCAGCTCCTAACTTTTCTGACAGTTTCTATCAGACTCGTTCCTGTCAGATTTTCTGGCCACTTTCCTGGATGGACTTTGAGCTAGGAGGCTCTGCCACCTTTTAGACTCCTAGCGGGTGGTGAATCTGATTGGCTTGAATTGCGTGGTCTTTTGAGTGCACTGTTCCCTGTCTTGGCCTGAAACTCTCTTGCTTTGTCCATGTGGCCTCAGGCCTGGTTCACTCAGACTCGAAGCACAGACGTAGTCTGAATGTTTGCACCTGGATGGGTGGAGGGTGTATTTGCAAAATACAGTTTCTTCATGAGGATCCAGACTGTGTAATTTATAATTCTGTGTCCACGGAGATGATGATATTAAAAGAAAAGTGGGAAAAGTGGTCCAGACCCATTTCTCTAAAAAAATTTTTAATCCGAAGAGAGAGTAATGGCTTCACATTGCCACATCCTGAGGGGGAGAATCATCAAAGAAAAGTAACTGGGACTGCTGAAGACCTTAAGAAAAGGAAGTTGAGAACCGAGATGTCTTTAAAATAACTTCACTACCGGGTGTCACACAGGCTGGCTTCCCGGAGTGCAACTTTACAGTTTTTAATAGGTTCCATAAAGAGCCTCGTATCCCACAGTCACCACTAGAGGGCTCAGCAGAGCTACAGCCCCGATTTGCCCTCTAGCGGCGATTCTGAACAGAGCGCGCTTATGCAGACTTGAGGCCTTTGGGGATTGGGAGCAAGGCAGTTGGAGCAGACATCTGGAACCATTAGGTTCAACCAGCCATGAGAGGGTTTTCATATAGCAATGGACTGAAGAGATCCTATTGCCAGAATGAGACATCCTTTCAGGAAAAGAAGGATGGATCATTGCTCATACAAAACATCTGAGAAGTAAATTTGGGCTTTGTTACAGTTTTCATAGGAGACTTAATTTAAATAAACTATGCTTTTAAGAAATTTGAAAAAAATGATAAAGTTACCTAAAAACTTGGCAGGAGATTCAGGCCAAACCCAGAGACCCTGAGTAAAGGCCAACTTAGAATCAGTGTGACTCATTTTCTCAGTTTCAGTTCACTCCCACGGGAGGTAATATAAAACTTTTTAGTGAATATGAATTTTTAAGATAGCATTGATTATGAGCACACCCCAATCCCAGAAAGTAAGCTAATTTTCCCATGAGGGTGTGTATGACAGTGGAAAAAAACAATCTGAGGAATGTCAATAGAATGGGGAAGGAAAACTCTGGTTTTAGAGTCAGGAACAGCATGGAGAGTGGGCTGTAATCTACTGAGGTGTTCTAAAAGCAAATTGACAAGGTAGCTGTGAATACCTCAGAAGCAGACTAATTTGTGCTAGTGGCCCTGGGACATAATTCCTGGCTCTCTAGTGTTTAGTCAGTAACATTCAGTTATTAACTTTTTTCTAGTACTTTTTAAAAAGAGATTTATTTTATTTTATTTTATGAGGATTGGGGTGTTTTGCCTGCATGTATGTCTTTGTGAGGATGTCAGATGCCCTGGAACTGGAGTTACAGACAGCTGTGAGCTGCCACATGAGTGCTGGAAATTGAACCCAGGTCCTCTGGAAGAAGACACTGCTCTCAACCACTGAGCCATTCCTCTAGACCCCTTTCTAATAATCTTATGTGTGAAAACTTCATTTCCCTTATAAACCATTTCAGTGTGACATATTTACACTATAATATAATAATATACACTATGTGTAGGTATGATATATGATACATGATACACTTATTTCTAAAGATTAATGAGATAAAGCTCCCATAACTTACAAGGTATGAGGAAAATTAATACCACATAATATTATTGGGTGTAGAAAATATAAATAACACTATGGACACTATGACCAAGGATAAAGCATTTACTTGGGCTTGTGGTTTCAGAGTCCATGATGGCAGAGAGAAGCGTGGCAGGAGGAATGGGTGAGAACTCATACCTCAAACCATAGTAGGGGGCAGAGAGGCACACTGCGTGACACTCCTCTTCCAACAAGGTCACAGGTTCTAATACTTCACCAACAGTTCCACCAACTAAGGACTAAGTCCTCAGCATATGAGGCTATAGGGGTTAGTCTTGTTCAAATCACCACAATAATGTCTATTAATGGTAGAGATAGATTAGAGAGATTGGTCTTTTGAAGTTAGAAGAACTATCTAGAGAAGGCCTCTTGGCTGGCCTTTGAATTGCATATCCCTGAAAAGAATAAGAGACAGAACCTGAGTGTCTCTCTAGTTTTATGTTGACTTGACTCGAACTAGAGTCACTGAGAGGAGGGAGCCTCAACTGAGAAAATGCCTGCATAGGACGGGCTGTTGGCAAACCTGTACTGCGTTCTCCTAATCAGTGGTTGATTAGGGAGGGCCCAGCCTGTTGTGGGTGGTGCCACCCCTGGGCTGATGGTCCTGGGTTCTATAAGAAAGCAGCTGCGCCAGGTGGTGGTGGTGGTGCACACCTTGAACCTCAGCACCGGGGAGGCAGAGGCAAGGGGATCTCTGTGAGTTTCAGGCCAGCCTGGTTTACAGTGCTAGTTCCAGGACATCCCAGGCCACACAGAGAAACCCTGTCTCAAAAAACAAACAGCAACAAATCAGTGAGTAAGCCATGAAGAAGAAGCCAGTAAGCAGCATCCTGTGTGGCCTCCGCCTCAGCTCCTGCTTCCAGCCCCTGCCCTGACCTCCTTAGGTGGTAGACTGCAACGTAGACGTGTAAGCCAAATCAACTCTTCCCTCCCCACCCTCTTGGTGACGATGTTTCATTATGATGACCATCAACACCATCATAATAACACCGCTAAGGCAGGAGCGTGAAATACTGCTGTGACAGACCTGACCATGTTGTTTTGGGCAGGATTTTGTGGAAAGAGTTTGTAACTTTGGGCTAAAAAGTCATTGAGTGTTGAGAGTTCGGTGAACTGTTCTGTAGGATTTTTGAGTACATGAATGTTGAGGGCAGTGAAGATGATGGAGCCCTGGCTTGTGACGCTTCAGAGGGAAGGAAATGCTCTACCAGGTCATTTGTATGAGGAATCTGTGGTGTCTGCTCAGCTGGAAATGAAAAGTCAGCTCTAACAAGAGAGTAGAACCACTGAAGTAGAACCTTTGTTTTTGGGACAATGATACTGGCCAGCTGGGGCTGAAGTATGTGCTGTGATTAAGAAGAGAGCAGCTCTTAACCACTGAACCATCTCTTTAGCAGCCGTACATGCAGATAGAGCACTCATACATACAATAAATCTTGAAGGAGGAGGAGGGAGGGGAGGGGGAGGAGAAAAAGGAGGAAGAGAGACCAGCATTGTTGAGGTGAGGTCTTCCGGGGAAGGACTTCCTCATGGTCAACACACAGAAGCTGTGTTCTAGACATGGCCAAGGTTGTACCTTGTCCTGATATCTGAAATTGGTCATCCAGGTTATGCTGGTTTTGAACACATGAAGGTCATAGAGAACAGCTGAAGCTTGGTGCTGTGTAGCAAGGCTGGAATCCCAGAAGAGAGCCCAGGAGAGGCTATAGGTGAAAGTGCTTCCAGTTACTGCAAGAGACCCCAGACTTGAGGTGTCAGTACTGTGGGATGACCACCAAGAACAGCAGCAGCAGCGGAGTGGAGCTGGTCAGAGCCGAGAGGACAAGCTGTGTGTGCTGTAGAGGGTGGAGCTGTAGAGAGGTGATGCAGACCGGTGGAGATGCTCAGAAGATCATAAGTAAATCCCAGATATTGGACATTGGGTTATTTACACAGGTGGAGTCTGGTTTTGCTTTGCTTTGATTGTGACTGTACCTTGGTTCTTTCCTCTTGAAATAAAGTATCTAACTTACCTTTTGTTTTACAGGAGCCCATAGTTGAGAGATTTTGGATTTTAAAAGAGATTGAATTTTAAAAGTGTTTAAATTTGTAAGACTTGTAGAACTTTTTAGGTTTGAAAATGTTTTACAATTGGCCTGTAGTGGTGGTGCACACCCTTAACCCCAGCACTCAGGCAGAGGCAGGCGGGTCTCTGTGAGTTCGAGGACAACCTGGTCTACAGAGTGAGTTCCAGGACAGCCAGAGGTACACAGAGAAACCCTGTCTTGAAAAAACAAAAGCAAACAAAAAAGAAAATGTTTTATATTGTACACTTGTTGGGATAAACAAGAAAGGAAGGGTGGCTTAACAGGGAAGTGTGCGTGTGTCAAGTTCACAGGGGTCAACCGTGCTGGTTAGTTTATGGCAACGGAACGTAACAAGCTACAGTCATCTGAGAGGAAGGAGCCTCAATTGAGCAAAGGCCTCCGTATGAACTAGCTGTAGGCAAGCCTGTAGGGCATTTTATTATGATCGATGTGGGAAGGGCCCATCCATTGTGGTGCTATAAGCAGTCAGGCTGAACAAGCCATGAAGAGCGAACCAGTATGCAACATCCCTTCCTGGCCTTACCTCAGCTTCTGCTTCCAGGTTCTGCCCTGCCTTTTTCCAATGGTGGACTATGATGTGGAAGTGCAAGCCAAATAAACGCTTTCCTCCCCAACTTGCTTTTGGTCGTGGTGTTTCATGACAGCAGTAGCAACCCTGACTAGCACTGGGGGAAGATGATTTCAGGTAAAGGAGGCAATGATCACTGGAGGGCTCAAAGTGATGAGAGAATAGCAAAGTCCTGATCTGTGGCCATATCCTTCATGGAATATGAGAGAGGGAAAGGTGGTGGGAGCCTCTGTTTTTTCTGTTTAGGTGACCTGACTGTGTGTTTTTCTGTTTCAGATTTCTTAAAGGCATAACTTTTAAATTCCATCGCCTGTGAAGGCTGTTACCCTTCTACCTTACCAAACAGCGTTATATTACTAATTACGATTGTTCCATCAAAAGATGGTACCGCCCAAAATTGGTTTCATCACTGATAAATATTAAGTGACAGGGGTTGGGGATTTAGCTCAGTGGTAAAGCGCTTGCCTAGCAAGCGCAAGGCCCTGGGTTCGGTCCCCAGCTCCGAAAAATAGAAAAGAAAAAAAAATATTAAGTGACATAAACAATGGTAGCTTAGCACAGACATGATGAAAGTTCTATCCCATTCTTTTTCTTTTCACCTTAAACATATAAACATCCTATCCCCCCTTTACTGTAATATCCTCTGCCTTCTTCCATCCCAAATGTTTCCCTCTAGGAGCTTAAAGGAGAAAGTGCTAAGCACCCCCATGTCAATTAGAGGAGCCAGGAAAGAAGGCCTCCTAACCCTTTATCCCTTCCTTGCCCAATTTTTGATATTTTAATTTTAGAAACTGATGAGTATTTCTTTGGGCTTCTCTTTCAAGTTTCATGTAGTCCTAGGGAGTACTATGTTAAACTCCATGCTGTAATATAATACAGAACTTGCCTTTCATTGTATTAAGAGAGGGAAAATGTGGGGAGTGGAAAGAAGAAAATAAACATGAAACAAGATTACAGAAGATCGGGGCTGGAGAGATGGCTCAGCGGTTAAGAGCACTGACTGCTCTTCCAGAGGTCCTGAGTTCAAATCCCAGCAACCACATGGTGGCTCACAACCATCTGTAATGAGATCTGATGCCCTCTTCTGGCACGTCTGAAGACAGCTACAGTGTACTCATCTATAATAAATAAATAAATCTTAAAAAAAAAAAGATTACAGAAGAGGCAAGTTGCAGAGTTTAAAGCTAAGTGAATAGTGGCAAATTCGGAGAGATGTTCTAAATGTCTTATATACTAAGAAGCCCAATGAGAAAATGTGAGTTATGTTAGAACACACACATTTTATTCTACAATTAAAACAGTGATCTGTTAAAGGCAAGGTAGCTGACCTGTTCAAATACAGAGTAAGGCTATTAATGCTATCTGTCTATGAGACCCTATCTATGCAATCACTTCTTTCAAGTTTAGTTAGCTTTAAGGATTAGTGGGCTAAAGTTCACATAATGTACTTAGCTGTTCAAATTAAAGGTATAAGAATGAATGCCAAATACTGCTTGGATTTCACTTAGAAAAAAATTTGCCAGTTTGGTAGTATATACATGTTTATTTTGACCTGAAATTATATTAAGGAGGATTCAACTTAATATCAACTGTCAGAATTTTAAAGGAACTGTTTACTTTTACTTGTGGCCAAAAAGGTCCCAAGTAGAAATCCAATACCTCAGAAATTCAGGTCAGTAGCACCTATGAACAGAAGCAAGTGAAGTAGAAGTGTATTCTAATTCTAAAAGTTACAATGAAAAGATTTTAAGAGCCAATCCTATATAGAATGAAGAAGTCAGTGCAGATGTAGGCTCACCTGGAGGGAGCCTACCCAATAACCCACAGATTATTTCAGCTTAAGGAACTCTGAAGTACATATGGTATACAAACTATTATTCTGGAACCTTCAAATGTTTAAACACAAGTGTCAAAAAAGATACCGTTCTTTCCTTTAAGAGAACACTAACATATATATTCTTTCTTTCCTGCTTTTTTTTGGTGGGGGGCAGTGTTTCTTTGTGAGCTCTGGCTATCCTGGAGTTTGCTCTGTAGATCAGGCTGGCCTCAAACTCATAATCTGCCTGCTTCTGCCTCCCAAGTGCAGAGGTTAATGCGTGTGTCACCACCACCCAGCCCATGTACATTTTTCTTAAAAGTGAGACAAACATTTAAGCCTCTTGAACTTTCTCTGAAGAGTCTGTTCTTTCTTTTATGGATCTGTCTTTACAAATTCACTGTACGAGACAAGAATCTACCAGAAAACAGTTCATATGAGACTGTACACACACATACATTGTATTATCTTATATTTCAACATACTAATTTGTATAAGAGATTGGTCCAAAGAATAGGTTAGAAATGAACTAGCAAATTGATTTCTTTCATGTAGAAGATGACCATGATAATGAGAAAGGGCTACTCAAAAAGGCACTTGGCAGTAAAACCAATAGCTGAAAGATACACAAGAGAGGGCCTCCCTGAAAAACCATTAGCCAACAGTAACCAGTGGAGACAGAGAATAAGCAGGACTGTGAGAGGACAAGCTGAAAGGGCTTCTGGAAGATCAGGTAGTTGCTTGGTGATGGTAGAGGCTCGATGGGAATACAGTAATTTTTATATGGAGCACTGAAGTAAGAAGGGCACAAA
Organism: Rattus rattus; assembly: GCF_011064425.1. Classification (NCBI taxonomy): domain Eukaryota; kingdom Metazoa; phylum Chordata; class Mammalia; order Rodentia; family Muridae; genus Rattus; species Rattus rattus. Next base: position 66,862,000 of record NC_046161.1, on the reverse strand, counting down.
TGAGAAAAAAGAGATCAATAGTCTGGCACTGGGGAAACCAAAACTACACAAGTGACCTTATACACTGAAAGAAGGGTGGAATGGGAAGCTCTCTTGGGTGTTATGTTGGCTAATTTCATTTTAGTTTGATTAGATGAAGAAACACATGGACATTAATAAGGTACATTTTTTAGTTATATCTGTGATGCAGGAAAGGCCACTCGGAATGTGGGTGGCCCATCCCAGCAGCTGAATGCCAGGATTGAACAAAGTAGTGAAAAGGAGAAAGCCGGGTGAGTACCAGCATTTGTCTCGCTCCCCTTGTCACTCCATTTAGATGTGACTAACCAGTCTCACACTTCTACTGCTGCAGTCTCAAGCAGTTCTCGCCACTGTGCCTGTACCATGTATTTTGCCAGTTGACCTTTCCAACCAAGTTGTATGGACTGCTCCATGCACCAAAATAAATCTCTCCACCCTGGAAAGGGTCTCATCTATTTTCTAAACTGGCTACCAGAACAATGAACTTCTGATTCTTCTGTTTCTGTGCAGTGCTGGGGATTGAACCCAGGGCTTCATGCATCCTAGGAAAGCATTCTACTAAGTGAGCTACATCTCCAGCCCCAGTATTTTTATCTGTAAGTTTCTTCTAGTCAAGTATTTGGTCATAGCCAAGAGAAAAGGAACTAATCCAGTTTCCAATCTCTAGCAACAAGTTTGCCTTCTCAACCTCGGGAGCAGGTTTGATGTGACCCTTGTCTTCTGCCAATAGAGTCTTCTACATACAAAGACATTCTTGATCATACAAAGGTTCTCATTGGTTCAGAATGGCATCTTCTCTGAAGTGTTTCCTATAGTGGGACTTTCTTGGACCTGCCAACAATATAAATAATACACAGAGGCTTTTTAATATTTTATAGCTCAGGCCTTTTAGCTAGGGTAGTCTAGCTACTCTAAACGTAACCTGACTAACTATGCTACATCTGGCCATGTGGTTAGTTCTACCTCTCTGCCCAGCTCTCGTCCATCTGTTCACCTCCGTGTCAGCTGGGTGAATCTCCCACATCTCATTTCTTCTTCAAGTGTGTGTGTGTGTGTGTGTGTGTGTGTGTGTGTGTGTGTGTGTGTCTGCCTGCCTGCCTGCCTGCCTGCCTGTCTGTCTGTGTCTGTGTCTGTGTCTGTGTCTGTGTCTGTGTCTGTGTCTGTGTGTGTCTCTGTCTTGCTCTTGCTCTCAGAATTTCTACCTTCCACTTCCTGCCCAGTTATTGGCCTTCAGCTTTTTATTACAGCCAATAGGTAGTGAGGCAATCTCTGATACATTCTCGATTACCTTATGCAGGTGAGGAATAATGGATATTAAAAAAAACAACAACCTAGTAATGGGAGATAAAAATGGCAACGGGGAATCCTGCCAGCATTTAGCTCTCTGCCAGTACAGAATTATCAGTTGAATATCCAAGACCACCATCACACAGGGTACCTCAACTGTTTCCTTATCCACTCCCCACTCCACCCACACCGCCACCTCTTTTCTGTCTCCTCTAGGACCTTATGTCAGACACTGTCTCAGAATAGGGGGTATTTCTTGGTTCCAGATTCTAGCCTTCCTATATTGTGGCTTTGTATACTGTGAATCATATATGGTCAGGAAGTGTGTTTTTATTCTCTGTATATGCAACATAAAAGATAGTCACTACTAGAGTAGTCAAACAGTCCATGTTGTTGAATTGAGTGACTGAATTTAAAACATTTTAAGAAACAAAAGCTTAAATAAAAGAAAAGGGAATGGGCAAGAAAGCTTGATAACATATCTGTATAATGGTGGGGAGTTGCGGAGTTAGTTAATTTGTACTTACAATCCATCTCTCCGTGAGACTGTACAGCTTTTCTCTGCAGCTGATTTTATCTGTTCAGGCTGACATCTGGTGCTGAGACTGGAGCCTCAGTGCTAAAGGAATTCAGGCCAGCACATTGTTCTCAAAGAAAACCATCAGTTATGCCCAATTTCTTATATGGATACAGACCCACACTCTGGATAGGTGAGGATTGACGCTCACTCTCAAAGAGGCTGTGTGGGTGTCAGAGGTTAACATTCTGCCTGGCTTCAGCCCTATGCTTTAGGAGTTCTTTACCTCTTTGGCTTTTTTCCCAGTTGGTAGAAGTGGTGATTATAAAAATCTCCCTTGCACAACTACATTATGGATTCAATGAAAACCATTCATGAAAATACCATTGCAATATGTGATTTTTTTCCTCCTTTTCTACTTCTGGCAAGGAGAAAAGAGAGGTGAAGAGTAGGGTAATGGTAGAAGACAAGACAGACAGGAGTACTGAAAAGCAAAGTGGACCCAGATGTGATATTATATACTTTTATCCTAGAACTCAGGAGAAGTTAAAGCAGGATGATGAGTTTGTGGCCAACCTGGGCTACATAGCGAGGTCACATCTAGCCTGAGCTACAGAACAAGAGCTTATACAAAGAAATGGAGAAGAAAAACAAAAATTAGCCAAGAAACAAAAAATGACAACAGCCTATTTATTGTGTCACTGTTTAAAATCCAATGAAATACAGATACCACACTGCTCCCAAGTAGCTGCTTCTAGAGAGTCCTTGGACGGACATGGACGGACATTCAAATGCGGTCAACAGATATCAAGATAGCCCAACACTAGATGGCAAGGGGCACACTTACGTACACCAAGGAGAAAACATAGAGATTCAGAGTTACCATCTGTTATTGGTTGACTCTAACATATCCCCTACAGCTCATGGTTTTATTGTTTATTTATTTTTATTAAAAAGGGGATTGTGTGTACTGTATAACCTGTGCAGGGATCAGGGGCCAACTCGGTGGAGCGCATTCTCCTCTACCTCTACACTGCTTCTAGGGACTCAACAGGATTGTGTGGCAAGTATTTCACGTACTAAACCATTTTGCCAGCCCCAAGGTTTTGTTTGAACGCTTGTTCCTCAGCTGGTGGCACCATTTAGGAGATGGGCTTACCTGGTAGAATTCGATCACTAGGAGCGGGTCTGGGATAGAGCTCTGCTTCTGGCTTCAGACTGCTTTCTGGTCCACTGCCATGCAATAAGTTACCACATGCTCCATGGACGAAGCCATTCTGCTACATCTCCCCTGCTATGGTAGGTTGAAACCCTCTGAATCTGTGAGCCAAGATAATGCTTTCTTCCCATAAGTGTATCTCCCCCAACACCCATGCTGACCAAATGCTCTACCATTGAACTACATCCTCCTACAGTTCTTAAGTCATTTCTATCACGCGTTTAGGTCACAGAAATGCAGAGGTGATTAATACCCCATATCGAAAAATTGTAAGAGTGTATAGAGGTGTACAGCAGCAATTCCTCCAAATACCAAGTGCCAACGGGAGCGAAGGCATCTATAACAAGTTGGTAAACTTCACGGAGTACTCATAGGAACTCCGAGGCAGTATTTCTCCTGAGGTACCAAAGGAAGACTGAAATCAACCATTCATATTAAGGTCTTTAAAAGCTCCCAAATGTAGGAGATAAGGGCCTGTTCTTCTAACTATTTTAGGAAGGTTTTGCCTAATTAGTGGTAAAACTGTTAAAGAGCTCCCACTGGACTCTAAGTAGACAGGCTTATCAGTAGGTAGGTATTGATATGGCAGGGATGCAAGTGGAATTCTAAAACTCGTTAGCTCCATTTTTCAGTCTAAAAATGTTATTAACGTTGTCAGTGATTCCTAGTCAGTGCTGGAGATGGGAGAGTGAGTAGAAATCACAGATCTGTAGCCAGTGTCTCGTGCCCCTGTGAAAGGATACTTTTTAAAAATGAAAACTGAGTGGGCTGGAGAGATGGCTCAGAGGTTAAGAGCACTGACTGCTCTTCCAGAGGTCCCGAGTGAAATTCCCAGCAAGCATATGGTAGCTCACAACCATCTGTAATGGGATCTGATGCCCTCTTCTGGCATGTGGGTATACAAGCAGTGAAACACTTATACAATAGATAAATAAATTTTTTAATAAAAAGGACAACTGAAGAGACTACCCAATTTGTTTTGAAAGGCAAATGACTCAAGACCAAATACCCTCGCTACTAATGTTGATGAAAGTTATCTTGTTTTCAATCTTGTCAGAAATATCACAGGAGGTGGGCCTGAATTTTCTTTCTGTGTTGGAGATACACAGTTTCTTTTAAAATGTTTGGAAATAAAAATGGCAAGATCATAAGTTGTCATTCATAAGTGATGTTTCATGATGTTCGGAAATAATTTAATTGAAGATCCTGGGTAGGAAAAGTTAAATCGGGACTTAAGACTGGAATACATCTCCCTCTACATACACTTAGGGCATCACAGAAAAGTCAGAGATGGGAGTGACAATAGGTAACAGATCTGCAGTCAAAAGGTGCCAGCAAAGACGCAGATGCTCTTAGGAGATGGCATCAAACCTTAGAAAAACAAACTAGGACATCTGTGCCACAATACAGGCTTCAGGCTACCGAGAGAGTAGAAGAAACCTGGGGCTCAGTGAATAGCAGATCCTACAGTAATAGCAGAGGGGCTGGTGAAGATACCGCCAACTTCCTTCCCTTCATGCACTTGTAGCACCCACAGTTAAGGTGCAGCCACAGATCCTGGAAAGCAAGGAACAGAGCAGTCACAAGGGACTCTAGGACAGAAGGTTCCTCTGCAAACAAACATCATGTCTCCCAGCATGCCCGTCACATTGCCCATAGTCACCAGCCCACCTGTTTCAAGCAAAAGCAGAGAGCTAAAGAGAGTCTCGTCTACAGAGGAGAACAAAATACAAGAACCATACACGTTTATATATAATTTTAAGAAAAGCATAAGTATGTAAGTAAACCACAGTCTATATTCTGAGTGCTGGGAGAAAGTTGTGTACCTTTAGTTACATAAAGTAACTTCATACTAATGTGTTATTCGGAAAGCAGTGATTTTCTTTTACTTTTACCCTTCTCTTCTTTTGAAATAAAGTCTCCTATGTAGCCAAAGCTTTGAGCTCTCAATCCTCTTCCTTCATCTTCCTGAGTGCTCAGTTATAGGCATGGACCACCATGCCTGTCAAAAATTTGATTTTTGTTTGGTATGGTGGCACACACCTTTAGTCCCAGCACTCAAAATGCAGAGGCGGGCAGACTTCTGTGAGTTCAAGGCCAGCCTAGTTTTCTTAGCAAATTCTAGGGAAGCCAGAGCTATGTCAACTCTGTCTCAAAAACTTTTTTGATTTTGTTCCTTTTGTTTGTACATCTGTGGGAGAGTATACCATATGTATGGTGCTCACTTAGGTCAGAAGAGGACATCAGATTCCCTGGAGCTAGAGATCCAAGAAGTTATGAGTTGCCAGATATGGGTACTAGGAACCAAACTTGGGTCTTCTGGAAGAACAGAAATGATCCTTAAATGCTGAACCATTTCTTTAGGCCCTGAATTTTTTTGGAGGTAAAAACTTTAATAGAGATATATCAACAATAGAATCTCTTGAAATAATTACTATTTGATAAACTTCAACAAAGTAAGAATCCAAGAAAGATTGAAAACAAGATTCAAGAATCAATGGAGAGTGGAAAAAAGTTAATTTGTAGTTCTATAACTATAATGTGATTAAAATTAAAATATAGATTAGAATTTCACAGTAACAGGCCAAACAGCAATTATTTTAGTTTTATGATCATAACTATGAAAGCAGTCATAGATAAATTAGATACCTGAATGATATGCTTGTGCTCTAATAAAACTTTATTTACAAGAGAAAGGAACAGACAAACTCCTAGAGGATTGCAACATGTGTGTCAGGATAAAGCCATATGAACAGATATAAGTTCTGAGACTATGATAAACACAGAGAATTTAGTGGCAGGGGAAAATTGATCTATCATTCAGTGACAATGGATGTAATATCTTCAATAAAAGGAAATAATTTAAAATTTGATAAAAAGCATAGTGACATCTAGCTACGTTATTTAGAATATAAATAATATTATAAAGAGTCTACAAGGGAGCTGGAAAGATGGCTCCATTGCTTAAGAATAAGAACACTTGCTCTTTCAAAGGACCGGGGTTCAGTTCCCAGCAACTACATGATGCCTCACAGCCATGTAACTCCAGTTCCAGGGGACTTTACACCCTCTTCTGACCTCTATGGACACAACCATGCACAAACTGTAAATACACATAGGCAGGCAGAACACTCATAGACATAAACGAAAATAATTTCAAAAAGGAGTTGTTTGAGGCTATTTCAACTAACTAACTAAATAACATACAATGTAATATCTTGTAGTTTCTACCAAAAGAAAGGAAGAAACAAGGTAACAGTGTTAGACTAAACAAATTGAATGTAAAAAATATTTGTCATTTCTACTGATGAAAATAATTTTCATGAGAAATTTTGCTAGCAGTGAACCTTTATAAATCTTATACTATATCATCAAAATCTTTATCACAGATTGTATACCGTACAAATTTACAGAAACGTAAGAACAAAATCCTTGGCAACTGTTGGAAAGCTAACGTGTACCTCAGAGATGACAGATCAGGCAGGAGAACTGTTGGAGGAGACAGAATTTGAGCAAGACAACAAAGCAGGTTGCTTGAGTAAAGGACTTTGTCCACAATAAACAGCGAATGTCCAGTCTCTTCAAACACATATGAAACATTAACCAGCTTGCTAAAACACAAGGAAGATGTTAATAAAGTTCCTGATAAGAAATCAGGTAAGTTACAGTCGTCGATTACACTGCAATAAAATTTGGAAATAATAAAAAAACAGGGTCCGGTGCTCAGGCCTTTAATCTCAGCCCCTGGGAAGCCAAGGCAAAAAGATTACCTATAATCTGAGCCAAACCTAGGCAATACAGTGAGTTTCATGTCAGCCTAGGCTACAGAATGAGACTCCATCTCATAAAAACACTACAGTGATTTGAATGAGAAGTCCCCCAAGGGCTCTTGTATTTGTACTTAGTCCCTAGTTGACTTAGGTCTTAGAGGCATGATCTTGATAGAAAAAGTGTGTGTATGATGTGTGTGTGTGTGTGTGTGTGTGTGTGTGTGTGTGTGTGTGTGATCTCAAAGCTTTGTGCCATTCCAAGCTGGTGCACTCTACTTCATGTTTATGGTTCAAGATGTGAGTCTTCGGATTCCTGCTCCAGTTGCCATGCCTATTGCTTGCCGCCATGCTTCCCTGTCACGGCAGACTACTAACACTCTGGAACCACAAGCCAAAATAAACTCCTACTATAGGTTGCCTTCTTCATGTCATTTTATCATAGTGATAGTGATAAAGTAACCAACAGAGCCAATAAACAAACAAACAGCTCAAGTTTTATAGTCAGACATGGTACCTCAAATTCCAGCTCTCAGGAGTCTGAGGCATGAAGATTTGATTCTTTTGAGGCCACATGGGTTACAGAGTGAGATCTCATCTTACAACCTCCTCTAAAACCAAGGACAAAAGAGAAATGTGCATGGGGACGTAGAGATGGCTCAGCAGTTAAGAGCACTGGCTGTTCTTCCAAAGGACCAGGGTTCTATTCCCAACAACCACTGGCAGCTCACAACTGTCTGTAACTCCTATTTCAGGGGATCTGACAACCTCACACAGACATACACGCAGGCAAAATACCAATGCACATTATAAACTAAAAATAAATAAGTTATAAAAAGAGAAATGTTAGCAAACTAAAGTTAACTTAAGAAATGAAAATACATAAAAACTACAGCATATACTTGTACAACTAGCATGTTGCTAAGCGATCTATGCAAACTGATTTTATTTTCACAATAATCTTTTCACAGATGAGGAACTGAAACATAGAGCTCCGGGTTAAATAACCTGTCTGGTGGCACGCAGTCATAAGCAACAGGATTCATATATAAATCTAAATAGAGGGTCAGCAAGATGGCTCAGTTGTCAAAGGCACTTGCTGCCAAGCCTCACAGCCTGGATTAGATCCTCAGACACACAGGCTGTATCAGGAGAGAACCGACTTCTTCAAGTTACCCTCTGACTTATACTCATGCACCATGGTACACATGTATGTGTGCGTGTGTATGCTCAGAAGAGGTTTATATCCAGGTACGAATATACCGTCAAATAAATACAAATATAAGTGAATATGTAAATGGCTCAAGAAGCTAATAAAAACAAAGTTAAAATATAACTGAGAGGGGTTGGGGATTTAGCTCAGTGGTAGAGCGCTTGCATAGCAAGCACAAGGCCCTGGGTTCGGTCCCTAGCTCTGAAAAAAAAAAAAGAAAAGAAAAAAAATATAACTGAGAGAAAAGATGTTATTTTAAAAAGTCTTGATAAGAATGAAATGATAGAGTAAGTTTGTATAAAACTAAAAGATGATTCTTTGAAGAGAGACAAAAAAAAAAAAATGCCAGAGAGAGTGGAATTTGCCCAAGAGAAAGGAAGACAGTAAGAGTCAGGACAAAATCAGCCTTAATTATAGATTATAAAATGTCCAAAATGGATATTAAATGTAAGCTCATAATTTTTGTGTATGAGATAATGTCTCACTATGTGGCCCTGGCTGTCCTGGGATTCATAGAGATCTGCTTGCCTCTGCCTCCAGAGTGCTGGCGTGAAGTGTGTAAGCCACCATACCCACGTTTTAAACTCACAGTTTTTAAAGTTCAGATAAAAATGATCTCTATAAAACATATATCACTCAAATTGATAAAAATCGAACCAAGGGCCTGGACAGATGTCTCAGCAGTAAGAGCACAGGCTATTCTCCCAACAGATGCTAACTTGGTTTCCAGCACTCCACGGCAGTTCATAGCCATCTGTAATGTCAGACCAGGGAGTCCAACGCCCTCTGTTAGCCTCTTTGGGTGCCAGGCATACATGTAATTCTCAGACATATATGCAGGCAAGATACCCATATCTAAGTATACGTGTATATATTTCTATAATATGTTTACTTTTATATATTATATATAATAAAATAACTCTGTAAATATTGAACCAAGGGGAATACCCACCCTAAAAAAGAAAAGAAAATCTTAGCCACTGCATTCTGCTGTAAGGAAACCCTGGGTGATTTAGAAAGGAAGCGATGTACTGCTTATATTTCTGGAGAAGTCTGAGGTCAAGGCATATCCAGTGCCTATTGACTGTTTCTCTGCTTCACATATGGCACTTGTTATCCATGCAGTTCTTATGCAGTGATAAGAACAAGGCAGTCCCATCCTGTAAGCAGTTAGTCGGGGTATAGGCCCAAGGAAAACAGATGACCAATTCCTAGTAAAAACCATAGTCAATCCGAGAACACCGAAGTGTGAACTCTGACAACCAGTGAGCCCCAACTCATCAAAATGCCTGCTAACCACCAGCCTTTGTTCTTTTTACTTCCTGGTTCTCCCCACTCAACACCTTAGAGGTTTTGCAGAATCATTTTCCTACAGAGTCTATAGTCTTTCATTCTGACCCACCAAACAATCAGAATCTCCCATATACATTCAAATTAACTGACCATATACATCAAAGTTCAATTCCTAATTTACATATGGGCAGGGCCAATTGGCCTGTTTCCCAGGACACTGAAGCAACATCCACACTGCTACTTGCCAACACATATTTCCTGTCCTTCATCAGCTGTTGCTTTACTTCTCAGTCCATCTGCTGCTCTTTCACCTATGAGACAGTGAGTCAGGACCTGGCAGCAGTGGCAGGAGGGTGACCCTACCCCTTTGGGAGTCTTTCAGAAGGGTGCTAGTAGCAGCAGTAACACATCATTGGTAAGATGGTCCTTGGATTGGCTACCACTTCATGTTGCCCATTTACCTTACTTTCCTCTTGTGCTGCCTAGTCATGAGTAGCCATGGACTTTTGCTTGTATTAGCTTTTTCTTTGTAAAACAGCCTCTCTTTTGCTGATTGTTGTTCTGTCTGTCTTTCTACTGATTTGTAGACATTTTTAGATGTGAGCTTATTTATTGGCTACATTTGTATCATATGAGATATTTTTAATTATGTTAGGTATATGTGTCTGCACATGGCTATGTATACCCAAGGGCAGGTGCCAGAGGTGAGGTACGGGATCCACTAGAGCTGGATTTACAAATGGTTGTGAGCACTGGGTATGGGTGCTGGAAACCAAACTCCTCAATGGTAACTTTTGACAAATTACAAAATTTCAGGTTAGCAGACTTTGATGGCTAATGCTTTCGTTGGGATCTTATTGAAGGACTTGATGCATGCTTATACTATAGAATAAGTCAGAGGTGTAGGAACCATGTGGCTTGCTGCTTCTTTTGTAAGTAAATTTGTATGGGAACTTAGCAATTACCATTCATTTCTGAGCGGTGTGTGGTCGCTTAATATGCTAACAGTCCAAGACCATATGGCTGGATGTTGTTTGAATGTGGCCCATTACAGAAAAGATTTACGAACTCTTCTGAAATATTACTTCCCCCATGTTTAAGCATGACATCTAACTGGAGTAATTTTATGAAGTAGGGGCTGTAATTTGAATATCTTTCAGAGTTTGTGAGATGGAAATTTGACCCCCAAGAGCAGTGGTGCAACGTTGGTGTTGAGAGATTAGGTCATGAGGACCCTCTCCTTATCAGTGCATTGATAATGATACCAGTATTGAGATAGCACTGTTTGCTTAAAAAAATAAATATGCAATCACTTCAAATGGCCATGGCACTTTTATTTTGACACAGGTCACTGTTCCTGAGTTGGCCTATGGGAACTGTTTTCTGATGTATGGGGCTCTTTATCATGTACTGATCCTTACCCATGGGAAATACTGTGGCCTTGTGGTAAGTCTTGATGTCTGACAGAGTAAATCTTTCTGCAGTTTCTAAACTATGATAGGTCATTTGCATTTTTCATCAAATTTTATAATTTCTCAATAAATTTCCACAAAAACCCTGCTGATCTCAATTGGAATTATATTGAATCAAGAAATTAATGGTGTGGGGGCGGAGTGATGGCTCATTTTCTAAGAGCGCTTGCTTAGAGGTCATTGCTCAGTTCTCAGCACACACATCAGGCAGCTCACAACCGCTTATAACTTCAGTTCCAGGGAACACATTCTTCTAGCCTCTACATGCCTCTGCATACGTGTACACATGTAAAACACACACACACACACACACACACACACATCAGGCAGCTCACAACCGCTTATAACTTCAGTTCCAGGGAACACATTCTTCTAGCCTCTACACACCTCTGCATACGTGTACACATGTAAAACACACACACACACACACACAGTCTAAAAAAAGAAAAACTTACGTGTGGCAGAATTGACATTTTGCAGTGTTGGGTGCCTCTCCACTTACATTTTCTCTAATTTCTCTAATTTCTCAGGTTTACTTCTAGATTGATGAAGAGAGTGGTCTCTTACATTGAGATGCTATCCACATAACACAAAATTTGCCGTCGTAACCATGTAAGTTTAGTGACTTTTAGACCGTTAACAGTGTTATAACCCTTTCTTTTTAACTCCAGAACATTTCCTTTTAGTTGTCAATATTATTTTCCTTTCTCTTTAGCCCCGCCCAAAGCTCTTCATCTATTTCTTGTTTCCATGGATTTGAATATTCTGCTTATTTCACATAAGTGTTACATGCAGTATGTGGTTTATTGTGTTTACCATGCTTTTATGTGCATACTATAGCCTGTATTATATTATTCCTTTTCATGGCTGAATAATAGTCTGCTGCATGGATATACATGACATTTTATTTTGAAATTCATCAGTTGATAAATATTTGCGTTTTCACTTTCTGATTGTTATAAATAATGCTGCTAGCATATTTGTGCACAACTTTTATATAAACATTGTCTTAATTACTTTTCTATTGCTATGATATGACACTATAACCAAGGCAACTAACTTATAGAAAAAAGAATTTATTAGGGGCTGACAGTTCCAGCAGTTAGAGTCAGCATTATGGCAGAGAGCATGCAGCAGGCAGGAAGTTATAGTGCTGGAGAAGTAGTTGAGAGCTTATGTCTTAATCCACAAGCCAGAGGCAGAGAGACCTAATAGGAAATAGCATAGGCTTTTGAAACCTCAGGGCCCGCTGCCTGTAGTGATATATCTCCTTCAACAAGGCCACACCTCCTAATCCTTCCTAAACAATTCCACCAACTAAGTACCACGCATTCAAATATATGAGATTGTGGGGCCATTTTCATTCAAACCACCACAAACATGTTTTTGTTGTTTTGAGACAGGATCTCTCTATGTGGCCCTGGTTGTTCTAGGACTCACTTTGTAGGGCAGACTGGCCTAGAACTTACTCTACCAGTCTAGTGTTGGGATTAAATATATGCACTACTATGCTTGGTTCCATATGCATTTCAATTCTCTTGGGAAAGTACATCCAAGAATGGATTAGTTATGTGCCTTAGTCAGGGTTTCTATTCCTGCACAAACATCATGACCAAGAAGCAAGTTGGGGAGGAAAGGGTTTATTCAGCTTACACTTCCATGTTGCTGTTCATCACCAAAGGAAGTCAGGACTGGAACTCCAGCAGGTCAGGAAGCAGGAGCTGATGCAGAGGCCATGGAGAGATGTTGCTTATTGGCTTGCTTCCCCTGGCTTGCTCAGCTTGCTTTCTTTTAGAACTGAAGACCATCAGCCCAGGGATGGCACCACCCACAATGGTCTGGGTCCTCCCTCCTTGATCACCAGTTGAGAAAATTCCTTACAGCTGGGTCTCATGGAGGCATTTCCACAACTGAGGCTCCTTTTTCTGTGATAACTCCAGCTTTTGTCAAGTTGACACACAAAAGTAGCCAGTACATTATGTCAACAGAAAGTCTATTTTTAACTTTCTGAGAAGCCACCAAACTGTTTTCTGCAGTGACTACATCATTTTCCATTCTCAGTAGGTCTGATTTTATACAAAACCTAAAATTTCTTTGTTTACTTTCTTTAGACAGTTTACTACAATGTTTACCAATACCTGATTTAAGTCCAGCATCTTGCTTTTTGCTAATTAGTTGTTTCCTCATTTTGTTGTCATTTTTATTGCCTATTAAATTGCCTTCTGAAATTTAATTTTGTCTCTACTTCTTGTTTATTCTTTTTAATTTTTAGTTGCTTACTGTGTGTTAGTCAGTGTTTTCATGTATAAAATACTGCATTATTGTATGTATAACATCAAGATTCATGGCACGCTACTCCCAGTTCTTACCTGCAACCTGCTGAATGATTGTTTCTGTGCCTTTCACCTTTATACATGTTGTAAACTCAAACATAATATTCCTATTTTGGTTCTCTGTGTGCATCTGTAAGAGGCCAGAGGTTAACCCGAGCTGTCATTCCTCAGGTACTATCCACCTATGCACTGTGGATCTGGTTTTTGTTTTGTTTGTAATGACCTTTGTTGATGTGTGTACATGGATGGTCAGAGAACAACTCTTAGGGGTTGGTTCTCAGGTCTGCTGTCAAGTGCCTTTACCCCGGAAGCCATTCCGTTGGTTCCACCTTGGTTTTTGTTTGTCTGTTTTATTTTGAAGCATGATTTTTCATTGATCTGGAACTCACCAAGTGGGCTAGACTGTCTAACCAGTGAATCTTAGAGATATCACCAGTGCTAGTTACCATCTTGCCTGGCTCTCTTCTTATAGGTTCTAGGGAACTAGTGCAGGTCATCTGGCTTGGCAGCAAGTGGCTCTACCCATTTATCCATCCCACCAGTCCTGAAGACGTTTCTTGGATACCTTGCAGTGAAGGTTTAATGGTAATGCCTTTTACTCAGTTATTGTTGATTAAAAGTCTGCTTCTTCTTCTCATTAGAAAAACAGCTCCATGTGATATAAAACTCTACCTTGACAAACTTTCCTTCAAGTACTCTGCAGCTTTCTTTCCATTGTTTGTAGCTCACATAATTGCTGATGAGTTGTCTAATTTTGATCTGCATTTCTCTGTTCATAAAATGTATTCTTATATCTGGGAGTGTTTACCTTTCATTTTTGGTGATTTGAATATAATGATTGCAGCTGGTTTTATCTTGTTACTCTTATTTATGCTGCCCAGGATTGCCTGAGGGATCTTGTTGACTGCATTCTCATTGCTATAACACGGATGAAAGGGAAAGGCTCATTGGTTCATAGTTTTGGAGGCCTTACATCATATGTGGTTGGCCCCATCGCTTTTGATTGGTTATGTAAGTAGCACATCATGGTGGAGACAGTGGTGGAACAAAGTTGCACTCTTAATGGCTGGGACACCAAAGGAGAGAATAAGACTGGGACTTGGGTTGGGGTCCTGCTCTCCCCTCAATGACATGCCTCAGTGACAGCAGGACTTTCTACTAGATTCCGCCTCTCCTTCATCTTCAAGCTTCCCTATAGCACCAGCAGTGGGAGAGTTTTTAACATGGAGAGCCACCGAGGGCAAATTACAGCAGCTAGCTCTTACAGAGTCACATTTCCCTCCTCTCCCCGCCCTCCCCTCCCCTCCCTCTCTTTTCCATCCTGACTCTTTAAACTTGGACCAGAGGCCCCAGGTTTTCAAGCCTGACATCTTAAAACTGAAAGCCTATAGGAACAGCAGGACTGAGTTCTGCCAATCATACCTAATACTACTGACCTCATACCATAGAGCTGCCGCCCTGCCAACCCCTCTCCACACAGAGTAAATCATCCACCCATCGATCTGCCCCCATTTGTCTGATAGGAACTGAAAAAAAATCACAAGTAAAAACTCTCGTGGCCTGTTTCCCTCATAGGAGAGAGAGAGAGAGAGAGAGAGAGAGAGAGAGAGAGAGAGAGAGAACCCCAACAAATCAACAACCAACCTTGTCTTTTTCCACACTGATCTGACTTAGATGGATTCTTTAATCTTTTATAATTCAAGGCCACCACATTAACATTTCCATAACTGGATGTGGGTCAGAATCTTTTTCTGTCAGTCTGAACTTTTAACCAGTTTAGTACTTGTATACACGGATGATACAGTTAAAACTCATCTTCACTGCTGTGAGACAGTATTGTAGTAGTCTTTCCCATCAGTGACTCTTACTGCAAAGGAACCAGTATAAAGCATCCTCCCAAAGCCTGTTTCTTTGACCACATGTCCCACCTGGTTATGCTCTGCCCTTAGTGGAATCCTCCTTGAAGTATTTACCTTGTTTCTGGAGAGTGGTTGAACACACTTTCCTCTCTTACAGAGGAGAGCTTCAGCTTCATTTTCTTCCTTTCTTCCTTTCTTCCTTTCTTCCTTTTCTTCCTTTCTTCCTTCCTTCCTTCCTTCCTTCCTTCCTTCCTTCCTTCCTTTCTTTCTTTCTTTCTTTCTTTTTCTTTCTTTCTTTCTTTTTCTTTCTTTCTTTCTTTCTTTCTTTCTTTCTTTCTTTCTTTCTTTCTTTCTTTTTTTTCCGGAGCTGGGGACCGAACCCACGGCCTTGCGCTTTTTAGGCAAGTGCTCTACCACTGAGCTAAGTCCCCAACCCCTTCATTTTCTTTTTTAAATATTTATTTATTTTGTGTATGTGAGTACACTGTCACTGTCTTCAGACATCAGAAAAAGCCATCAGACCCCATTACAGATGGTTGTGAGCCACCATGTGGTTGCTGGGAACTGAACTCAGGACCTCTGGAAGAGCAGTCAGTGCTCTTAACCGCTGAGCCAGCTCTCCAGCCCCAGAGCTTCATTTTCTTTTTTCTTTCTTTTTTTTTTTTTTTTGGTTCTTTTTTTTCGGAGCTGGGGACCGAACCCAGGGCCTTGCGCTTCCTAGACAAGCGCTCTACCACTGAGCTAAATCCCCAGCCCCGAGCTTCATTTTCTTAAGCAGTTGGAAGAGTTGGCTCTCGACAGCGATGGTCTCCTTACTTTGGCAGTCTCACATGTTTTAGATAAATCTCAGAAGTCAAGATTCTAGGGATAGCAACCCAAATATTCCAAGTGTCACTCACATCCAGTACACATAGGGCTCAGTCATTGTAGACTGTAGGTGTCTTGTGTGGAAGTTGAACAGTTTTTGGAGAGAATCACCGACAGTTAAGGTTTGGAAACAGCCACTTCATGTGCTGCTAGGGGGCCCTGCGGCTTTCCCTTGTTTCTCAACTGCTTGTTAGCTGCTCTCAGCTTCTCATCTCTTCTCACAGCATCAGTCCAGGTTAGCATTAGCCAGAGAAACTCATTGTCCCTCAACCCATATGCAGATATATCAGTCTAGCTACGCTATCTATTTTTGCTGATTGTCATCCCTGTTGAAAGCTGGTAGTCGTTTCAACAGTTGCAAAGCTGGATGTTTCCCTCACCATCAGAGATAGTGGCCTTTCTATCAAAGCTGTGGTGAATGATGTGACTCCAAATCCCATCATCTTACCTATCTTAGATGTCACCAGTACCAACCCTGGTTTTTCCTTGTCTGGCATGGTCATATGATGTTCTGTTGTTAGCAGATGACATACGTCAATTCTGTCAGTTCTGTTAGTATTCCAGTTAACTATGCTCTAGATGAAAGCAACACAAGGATTCTCCTCCCCAATATTTTCAGCCAGCAGACAGTTAACAAAGCAATTTTTGTTTTGTTTTATAGTAAATCAATTCAGATTTCTTTAAGAAAATGTCTCAGGCCACGTGGTGGTAGTTCGTGCCTTTAAACTCAGCACCCACCCAGCCAGAGGCAGGCAGATCTCTGAGTTCAATGCCAGCCTGGTCTATAGAGTGAGTTCAGGATAGTCAGTGCTACACAGAGAAATTCTTTCTCAAAAAGAAAAGAACAACCAACCAACCAATAAAAAACCCAAAATGTCTTAGACTAAAATGTATAACTAATAGAAATGCTGCATCAGGTAGAATTCCACTGCATATGAAATAAAAATAAACAAGTTTTTAAAACTTCAAAAATTTCTTCACTACCACTAACAGTTTTTCTCACTCATTAGCTTTCTATATTGATTTTCTGGTGGGAATCTATCCTGTCTTCCTTTTAACTTTATCTAGTGTGTCAGCTCTCAGCTTGGTTGTAATCTTCCGTGTTTCCATTTCAGATTTCACCCCTACGTGCCTTTTTCCAAGCCCTCCAGATAACCTAGCTCACTCACAATTACCTGAAAATATTGTTTTTCCAGTTCTTCTGGTTTTCCTGAGCTGTTTCCTCATTTTAACCATGGATAGGTTATAAAGTCCACGACTTAATTGCTTAACACAAAGTCATCTTTCTCTCCAGGTTAGACCTCTTCTGAGTGCCAGAGTATTTTGATCTGGTTAGAGTTTTATAGTGTTCAATTATAATGCTATAAAATGACTAGCAAATAAAACATTTTCAGAACAGATTATACATTTTAAAATTAATTTAAAGTATTTGTATATGTACTGGTACTTTACCTGCAGGATGCACCCAATGTATGCAGTAGCTAAAGAGATCATCAGAGGCCATCAGATCCCCTGGTGCTGGACTTGGCAGTTGTGAGCCTCCATGCTGGTGCTGGTGATTGAACCTGGGTGCTCTGGAAGAGCAGCCGGTTTTCTTCACCAGAGCCATCTCTTTAGCCCCAGATTGTACATTTTTAAGGAGAACGATGATGTTTTCTTTTAAAGGGGGAATGGAAGTAAGTTTATGTGAGAGTGTAAAGGAGATAACTCTGTCAAATTAATAGGAGTGGTTAAAATAGCTTGACTTGTCTGTCACCTTTTGTGTGTGATCCCATGAAAAGAAAGTGACTTCTAAAAATACAATTTATCCCCAAGAAATTTTTTGTTTCTAAAGAGCAACAATATTGTGTAAGTCTGAAACTCCCGAAGAGACCATACGTTTCCTTGTTCTCTAAATTTAGACTTCAACAGTGATGTCAGTCAGTCATTTACTTTAAAAATATCAAAACGAGCTATGGTAAAGAGATTATCCCTAAGGAGATGGAGTTCATCACATATAAGTGATTCTTAGAAATGTGCGATTGATTAAAGCCATGGACTAACTATTTTACTAAGAGAAGTGAGATGCCTAGAATACAGAGAAACGAAGTTAGCTACATGTGTCAGGGCCTCTGCAGAGGGAGGAGCATGTAAATAAGAGGCAAGCCACAAAGTCTGAAAGGAATCTTTAGGAGTGTGGGGAAGACTGGATCACAAGTGTCCCTTCTCCCACTATTTTTTTTAAAGCTATAGTTGATTGAGTTAAGAGAACAGAAATTTCACTTTTTCCATCTTAGAATGGCCAGGGAATGCTCAAAGAAGATAAGATTATGTAGCTCTCGTTCCCCTAGCAAACAGCATTCAAAGAGGAATCTAACTGAAGTAGAAAGAGAAATAAAGTTGCGGATAGTGTTTTAACTGACCTTGATAATCCAGATAAATTTAAATTCTCCATCTACAGCAATTGTGAAGCCTATTAAGACACTTCTAGGTCAGAGGTGTTGCTGATCTGAGCAAGGTCAATCGGTATAGATGGTCCTGTTGTGACTGTACAGAGTGGGAAGGATTTGAAAGCTCAACAATGTGTGAGTGATTTTCCCCTTCAGAGGGGGCCTTGTTCCGTAGCCTTCCTTATCCTGGAACTCATTCTCTGCCTCATTTCCAAAGCGCTGGAATTACGAGCATGCACCACCACACTGAGACCACCCTTAGATGGCTGAGAGGGTCTTTATGCCCTGAATAGGCCCACACAGTACTTTGTAGCAATTTGGCTACCTGAATTAACTTGTATGTTTTCTCTATTTGAACTATTAATTGACAGGCAAAAAATGTTTTTGAGAGAGAAACAATGTAGTCCTGGCTGGCCTGGAACTTACTATGCTGACTAGATTGGCCTGGAATTAGGAGACTGATGTTAGGATGAAAGTCATGCATCACCACACCCTTAGACAAGTAAAATTTTTGTGGATTTATGTTTTGACAGACATGGATGAATAGCTTAATCAGGCTGATTTATAATGCATTGCCTATACACTTATTAATTTGTAGACAACACATACAGTCTACTCTTGCAGCAATTTAAAGGAAGGTAGTATACTATTAACTATAGTCAACATGACCTACAGATTTCTAGAATTTTCCTCCTGTATAACTGAATTTTTTATATCCTTTGACAACATCTTCCCAATCCCCCAAATCTTTCACCTTGGAGCATAGATCCTCTCTCAATGTGGCCGCCGTGGGTATGGGTGAGTCTTTATTTCTCACAGTGCCTTGGGCAGCTATACTCTCTGTGGATGCACAGAATGTATGATTTATTGACATGAGCTCTCATATCTCATTTCCTTAGAACAAAGGACTCACTTCAGAGGAGATGAGGCAATTTTCTTAGGACTATGCAAGCCAATGGTTCTGTTACACAACAGGAGACTCGAGAGGATGTCAACCTAAGCAGGAAGTGGCACAATGACTGGAAGCCTTACCCTGGGGCTTCTAGATGACTTCCAGGAGAGTAGACAGAGCTATTCCTTAGCATGTTGTACACATCTTCAGGTTGTGATGAGTGAACGGTGTTTGTCCCCTGACTAGAATACTCGGTTTGGTGACAAGAGATGGACATAGCCCTGTGCCTACTCAGCATAACCTTGTTTGTTTGTTGTCTTGTTGTGGTGTCAAAATACCTGACAAAGGAGACTTAAGGAAGGAAGGGTTAATTTTGGCTCGCAGTTTGAGGGTACCATCCATCATGGGAAGAAGGCAAAGTGGCAAAAACTGGAAGCAGCTGGTTGCACCATGTACACAGTCAGGAAGCACTGAGCAATGAAGCCGGTGCTCAGCCTCCTCCTCCTCCTCATTCAGTCCAGGCCCCAGCTTGTGTGTGGGGGGGAGGGTGTTGCCCATAGCATAGTTAAGATGGTGGGCTTCTCACCTCAATTAACCTAATCTAGATAACCCCGCACAGATGTTCCAAGAGTCTGGTCTGGATCCTGTCAACTTGACACTATTAACCATCACTCCCCAATGAATCACTTGGAGAAAGCATTCCAGTTTTGTAGTTTTTAGAGTCTGTGGGCTGAAAGGCCTGGACTTCTGGGGGAGGGGTTCATTTTACAAAGGAAAGTAAATGTTTCCTAAACTTAAGGCCACGGCTGCTTGGACATCCCTCCCTTTACAGTGGCTGACAGATAAAAAGAGCCATGGACTAATGAGCACAATGGCAGGGATCGTTGACCTTGGTCATCATGAAGAAGCGATGCTGATACACACAGGGCATGAAGAAATGGTCATGTGTTCAGGTCACCTACTGGGATAGTTCCTATGCTGTTTTAACAGTATGGCAATCACAACCTTGGAGGGCCTAAGCTTTCTTAGTATTGGAGACCTGAGATATTCTATCAGATAAACCCAGACCATAGAGAATGCTTGTCAGGAGAAAGATAATTTCAGAATGAGTGGTAGAAGAAATGCATTTAATCCCAAACTGCCATGGAGTGGCCTATGTTGTCTCGCAGCTGCATTCAACTCATGAGAATTACATTGGGCTGTTAGTTGTCTCACCCAGAAATACCTGGGAGATGTATCCAGTCTCCTACCTATCACTAATTCACACCCTGTGGTGGCCCACAGCTCATGGCTCACAGATAGGTGGGTTCAAAGCACCTTGCATTAAAGAGGATAATTCCAAGGCTTAGACGTACTTAAGACCTTCCTGTCACATTAGGCTATGGCTAGATTTCAGCTTTTAGAAATTCTTTGTTTCACCTCTTCCATGGTGGTACCCTGCCTGCTGTCTCCCTGCCTGCTGTGTCTCATCCTGATAGCTTTCTCCCAAGAACACTTCACAAATCATTTGTATGAGAATCCTATGTCAGGCCCTGTTTCTAGGTTCGTTCTCCATCTACAAAGAACAGTCGGGGAACAGTATGTGCTTGCCCTGTATGCAGCATAGAGTAAACCTTTCAAGGATAGGTGAGGCTTTTCCCTTCACCTACCAAGAGACGACCCCTGGGACATCGTCTCTTTGTTAGGTGTGCCTCCATTTGCCTAGAAGTGATTTACGATGAGTATTTGGACCATGTACTATCAGCATTGCCTGGACTTGAGAAAAATTATTGGCCATTTGGTATAATTAAAAACTCTAGACATAGCTTGGAGGTGGTGGTGCATGTCTTTAATACCAGCACTTGGTGGGGCAGGAGCAGGCAGATCTCTGTGAGTTTGAGGCCAGCCTTGTCTATAGAATGAATTCCAGGCCAGCCAGGGCAACCCAGAAAGACCATGTCTTGAAACAAAAACAAAAATTTCTTTAGACATAGGCTACTGAGATGGCTCAGCAGGCAAGGGTGCTTGCCACTGCTTTATGAGGTCTTTGGTACGTTTCATACAGGTTTACATCAACCAAGTTAACCCCATTGCCTCACTTGTTACCTTATCCTGCCAAGGTGTCAGGGCCAAGTGCTTGAGAGTGACTTGGAGGGAACACCATGATAACCTTTGGTTATAACCCACATGCTGAGAGGAAATATAAATTGGAATCTGAATAGCAGAAGATCCAAACCACACATTCTATTCCAGGAAAGTAGAGCTTAAGAACCGGGAGAATTGGGACTGAGAGGATGGCTCCGTTGGCAAAGTGCTTGCCTTCCAAGCAAGAGACCGAGAGTTTGATTCCCAGAATCCAAGTTTTGTTTTGTTTAAAGGCATTTGATTGTAGTCCCAATACTAAGGAGGCAGAGACAGAAGGGCCTTTGGGGCCTTAATCAGCTAGTCTGCCTAACTGATAAACTCCAGGCTAAAATAGACCCTGTCTCAAAGAAAGTGGGTTTTATTCCTGAGGATGGCTCCTGAGATGTCCTTTGATGTCATAGGCATCATACAAATATGCACATGAACATGTATACAAACACATAGTATATAATATAGTATATATACACATATATAGGAACACACACACACACACACTTTAGGGAAATATATATGTCAAAAGACATATAGACATGGAGAGACCAAGATGGGCTGGGGAGGTAGCTCAGGGGATAAAGTGCTTACCTTGCAAGTGCAAGGACATAAGTTCAAACCCCTAGAACTCATGTGTATTAGTCAGAGCTCTCTAAGGAACAGAATTGATAGGATGAACATATAACTATACATTAAAAGGAATTTATCAGAGTGGCTTACAGGCTGCAGTTCAGGTAGTCCCAACATGACTGTCTCCTAATGGAAAGGCCAAGGATTCAATGACTATTTAGTCCAGGAGTCTGAATTTCCCAGCAGTGCCAGTCTGGTGTTGAAGTCCAGGGAGGTCACTAGAGCAGTGGTTCTCAACCTTTCTAATGCTGTGACCCTTTAATACAGGGTCATGCTGTGACGCCCTCCCTAACCATAAAGTTATTTTCATTGACATTTTGTAACTGGAATTTTGCTACTGTTGTGAATTGTAATGTAAATATCTGATAGATATGTGACCCCAGTTGAAGGGTCATTTGACACCCCCAAAGGGGACTCAACCCTCAGGTTGAAATCCACTATCCTAGAGAGACGGCAGTTTTCAATCCGCTTTGGAGTCCTGAAGAGGTCTAACGCCAGTGAAGGAACGTCTGGGGAACAGACGAGGTTGCCAGTGCGAGTCAAGGAAGACAGAAAGCACAGCTGCCTCCTTCCACGCCCTTTTACCTTTCACCAGAAGCTGTGGACCAGACTTAGGATGTTTCTTTTGACCTCAAATGATCCAGATTGAGGGTGGGTCTCCAATCTCAAATAATCTAGCCAAAGGACAATCCCTCCCAGGTGTGCCCGGCTGCTCAGGTTTTAGTCACTTCCAGATGTGGACAACTAAGAGCAGCCATTCTCCACACCAAGTAGAGTCGGCAGCAATGAGTGTGAGCATGTTACTGCTCCTAAGCGCTGGTTCCCCTGTTGTCAGATGCAAATATGATTTTACTTGTGTATCACTACCTTCTAGAGCTGGGAGAGTATTACAATCTACGGGAAATGTCTGACCCAAACTAAGTGCTTAGTAAATGGAGCTATTACTAATAGCTTTCCTAATTGGATTTTAAATTTTAACCCACTAAGTGTCGTAAAGGGGCACCTCTGGGCATTCTATCTGGATCTGGTAATTAAGGTGCAGCAAACACTGCCTTTGGGATGCGCCATTCTCCCTATGTCACGGATAACTTCTTGAAGACCCAGCTGCTTGGTCCTGTTCATTTAAGTCACTCTCATGTGAGAAACATTCAGCTTTCTTCTTTCTGACCATCTTGCCAACACTGTTTTTGACTTTCTCCCAAAGCTGGAAGTGTTTGACCAGTTGAAGGCAGAGCTGTTTCAACATGAGATTAATTTTTTCTGCTCCAAGGCTAAGTTTTGTATGCCTGGGGAGATGGTTAGGTTAATTGTGAACTTAACAGAATCTAGAATCACCAGGGAGACGGCCCCCTGGGCATGACAGTGTAGGATTATCTTGATTACATTAATTGATGCTCCAAGATCCGTCATGGTCGTTGGCAGTACTGCCCCCCTGGCAGAGGCTCCTGAGCTGTGTAAGAAGGAGAAATGGAAACTGAGGCGTTCATCACTCTCTGCGTCTTGGCAGTCAAGCAATGTGACCGGCTGCCTCAAGTTCCGCTGGCCCGACTCTCCACTGTGATTGGCTATCCTTTGACAAGCATAGCGTCTGACAAAAGAAACCCCTTCCCTTGAGTTGCTTTTTACAGGGGAGAGGAGCTATGACTCCTGGTCTTTCGCATGCCTTCTTATCCCTCCATACTATCCCAGGCCATGTTTATAGGATTTCTGCCTCAGTTCATTACTCGGAATTCGCGCTCCCTATGGGGATAGGAACAGTGAGACGGAGGCATGTGGAAGGGGGATGCTAATCCAGTGCTCCACAAACACACACTTTTGTTAGGCTTCTGCTTCTGAAACCCCAAATGTCTGGCCTTTCTCGATCTCCAAGTTTTGCTACCCAGGCCCGCTGGAAATGATTCAATGTCAATCTGAATTGGCGAATTCGCCATATGTGGCTTGCTACCCTGTGACACAATCCTGAAACTAGGTCAGTTTCTCCTCCTGACCCACCCGGGACTCGGCTCCCAGTAGAGCTTAGAACAAAGCTCCTACCAGCTTCAGCTCAACAAACAGCCTCCCATTCAGTGCCCGAAGAACTCGGGCTCTGTGCTGCATCACACGTGTGCTTTCAAAGTCTCCTAATCACCTGATTTTATGACAGACACTAATTTGTTTCTGAGCTTCAGATTCCATTTTTGTTTTAGCGCCCTAGGAAAATTGCTCAAGTTGCTTTAATTAGTATCAATTTGGTTGTCAGATTTTCAAGATGAAGCCATTGTGTTCAAGCATTATTTAAGCTAGGGCATTAAAATTAGCCGGGGATTTTTTTTTTTCAGGAATCACTAATTATGACCCAATTTTAAATGTAACATTTAAAAAGAATTATTAATAAGTCTATATCCTATCTCTTTGGGCTACAATATCTCATAGTTATATAAAAAGTTAATTGCTAGCCAAAATTTGTATCCCTTTTCACTGTGTAAAATATGTCAACGCAATTGTCTGTATTAAAAGAGGAAGAAGTTGAGTAATTGCAAAGTAATTTATATTTATCTTTGGAGTGCATTTGCCCTTAGATTTGAATATGTCTGAGTCTAATGTCTAGGGAATTCATATCAAAATAATGAAGCTGTGTTAAAAAAAAAACTCAAGTCAGGAGATTGACTCTCTTTTGTTGGTTTCCCGGGTTGAGAATGGAAGCTAAATTGAACCCCATTCATCTTCAGTAAATTTGTATGTTGAACACAGATGTGCAGAAGTTAAGTCATTGGTCTGAGAGGAATTCAACAAGCAGAGTAAAAATATGTTAAAATAGGAATTTTTAGATTTCTGTTGGATTATCTGGTAAAGGCAAAAGAAGGAGAATTAAAAAAAATGAAATGTAGAAAAGAAAAATGGTTTAGAAAAAAATCATTGCAGTATTCTGTAATAAGAACAGGGAGGCCGAACAACGGCCCAAGCATTGGGCTAGAGTGGAACAGATCCACCCAGTTCTGAATACCGTGTTCTATATATAGAGAAGATGACCATGGAGATGGAGGGGCAGTCATAGGTGATGGAAATAAGACCAGTGCTTTGACAGTTAGGTCATATATTGTGGAAGGGCATCTGTTGATGTAATAATAAAATATATATCATGTTCTGGGGCTGGAGAGATGGTCCATCAGTTAAGAGAACTGACTGCTTTTCCAGAGGTCCTGGGTTTGATTTCTAGCACCTATATAGTGACAACTGCAGTAAATGACTATTCTAACTGTAAGTACCTAACATTCTACCCGTCTAATTTAGTTTTCTACAAAATTTGAAAATGAAAGGAAGTATTCATTAATGCTTTGTTTACTCCTCCTAACTAGGACATACATGCTCTGAGACCAGTTACTGTGCCATAGAACTTCATATTTAGAAAAATCATTTGGCTCATTTAGATCCATCTTTTAAATGAATAAGTCCATTAAAACAAACATATGTGACAGGGGCCTAACATAAGTATCATTGGAGAGGCTTCACCCAGCAACTCATGGAAACAAATGCAGAGACCCACAGACAAACATTAGGCAGAGCTCGGGGATCCTCTAGAACCCATGTGAATGCTGGGTGGATGTGGCAGCCTACCTGTAATCCCAGTGTCACAGAGACAAGTGTCCCCCAGAGCAAGTGACCAGCAGGACTAGCTCTATCAGCAAGCTCTGGATTTGATTGAGAATCCTTGCCTCCATGAATAAGGTGAATGAATATGATTCCTGACAGCCTTGGGCCTCTATATACATGTGCACCCATGTGCACAGACACTCATGTGCATGCGCACACACATGCAAACATGTAAAAACATGGAGGGAAATGGGAGAAAGAGAGAGAACCGATTAATGCCAGGCATGAAAATGGTTAGAAGGCCATGAATGCAGGCAGCAGGACACCTGCCCTAGTTTCCTAAAAACAGACTCCACTCAAAAGACTCTATGGGGATTTGGGGCATGGAGTAAGGCATCTCTGGCAGAAGAGAGAGTGTGTGGAGAGATCGAGCCAAGGAAATCAAATCAGTGAGTCACAGGTAGAAACCAGAAGGAGGCAAATAAAGTCCCTCCCCGTTTGCAGGCCTTGAAAGGACATGTCCCTGCCAACACCAGGATTTCATTAGCACCTCACCCCTAGGACTGTGAGACATTTGTGTTGTATCCAGCCGCTGTTCGAGCAGCTCAGAGTTTCTATTCTTTTGAAGAGTGTACCTACCTCATCCCAATGGCTTTGTGACGAGGGAATGGTCTGCTGATTTTCAGATGCGTTTTCTATAAATGTTGATAGGCTTAAGAGCCGGTTGCTCCCGCTGTTTAGGGTCTCTGTCATGCGACCTGTCAGTTACTGTAAGAGGCGTGTTGGCGTTGTCACCTGCAGCACTGGTATGACTGTATCTCCTTTCGGTGTGTAGTCTTTCTGACTGCAGCTTGACAAGTCTGCATTAGGCAAACGAATGCTAAGATCAGAGTATCTCCTTGAAGAATTGAGGTTTCCCTCCCCATATAACATTCCTCTTTGTTCTTAATAATTATTCTGACGTTATCTTTGTCTAATGTGAATTAACACTACAGGTTAGTTTTGGTTAATGTTAAGCACAGCTTGTCTTTCTCTAGCCTCTAACTTTTAAAATAACTCATTTTAAAACTGTTTTGACATTTTGATTTATTCATATATTTACCATTCGCCCTACATAAAGTGTACTAGTTGCTGATTTTTTTTTTTTTGCTGATTTTTAATATATTTAGAGGTTGTGCCACCAATATTCTATTTTATTTTATTTTAGTTTTTTGAGACAATGTCTCACTATGTAGATCAGGCTAGCCTTGAAATTACAGAGATCCACTTGCTTCTGTCTCCTGAATGTTGGGATTAAAGGTGTGCACCATTGTATGTTGTCACTATATTTTTTGTATTTTTGTACCCTACAAAACCCTTCAAACTATTTGCCATCTGCTAGATGTAGGCAAACATTAATCTGCTTTCTCTGTGCATTTGGCTGTTCTGGCCACTTTGTGGTCACACATGTGTATCATCACATTGGAATGAAATCACATACTTGTGGTCTTTTATAAATTGAATTACATAATGTGGTAATTTTTAATAGTTTCTTCTGAGTAGCTTAATGTTGTCAAGGTTCCTTTATATTGTAGCAAATATCAGACATTTTGTTCAGTTTTGTTAAGTATATTCTATTGTACAAGTAATGGTTTTAATTTATCTGCTCATCGCTTTATGATAATTTTGGTATTTTTCTCTTTTCAGTTACCATGATGTTTCTATACACTTTTATATATAACTTTCAGGTAGTTGTTATTATTATTATTTGGCATATATCTAGTTCACTAGTTGCTTTTCAGTTGCTGTGAGAAAGCACCATAACCAAAAAGATCTTAAAGAGAAGAGAGTGTATTTTGACTGATGGGACCAGAAAGATGGGTCCAAGGGGGATGGCAGCAGGCAGCTAGAGCAGGAAGCTGAGAGGTTGCATCTTGAACTGCAAATATGAAGCCCAGAAAAGGGCTGGAAGTGTGGTGAGGCTAGGAGCTCTCAAAGCCTACCCATAGTGACACATTTCCTTCAGCAAGGCTACACACACCTCATGAAGGTTCCAAAATACACTCTAAACACCTCCAACGAGGGACCAGGTATTCAAATAGTGAGCCTCTAGGGGACCTGGGAGCATTTCTCATTCAAACCACCACATCTATGTGTGCACTGCTGGATTATGGGATAACTGTATAAACTCGAAAGGAATTGCCAGACGGTTTACCCAGCTACTGCATGATCACTGACAGCATAAGGCTCCAAACCTCCATATACTCTCTTATTTGCTCATTCTCCTTTTTCTTACAGTGACCTTTGTGGCTGTGAGAGGGTATCTTACACTGGTTTTGGTTTCCATCTACCTGAAGACCCACACTACTGAATATATATATATATATATATATATATATATATATATATGTGTGTGTGTGTGTGTGTGTGTGTGTGTGTGTGTGTGTGTATTATATTAGCTATTTGTGCATTACCTTTGGATAAATGCATATAAAAGGCCCCTTGTTTATTTTTGTTTTTGGTTTTTTTGTTTGTTTGTTTTGTTTTTCTTTTTGTATTCTAGTCGTCTCTTTACATGTTGTAGACAACAGTTGCTTGTTCTTGGGTTGGGGATTTAGCTCAGTGGTAGAGCGCTTGCCTAGCAAGCGCAAGGCCCTGGGTTCAGTCCCCAGCTCCGAAAAAAAGAAAAAAAAAACCAAAACATAAAACCAGTTGCTTGTTCTTCTGGGGGCATAGCAAAAAAAAATTCTCTTAATTCAGAGGCTCGACAATTCACACACATGGTGCTAATGGATAGTTTTTCCTTTAGCTATGATTTGAATTCCTTTTTGTATCTGGTGTGAAATATCAACTGGAGTTTATTCTTTACTGTGTGGACATGCAGTTGCCTTCCATTGTTGCAGAACACTCTCCTCCTCTTGAATGACCTTGGCGTCCTTGGACCAAGTAAACGGGAAGGCTTATTTCTAGACTTTCAGTTTTATTCCCCAACAATTGGATTCTGACCCGTGTTGCAGGCAGGATCTGAAGTATGAGCTCATTTACTTCTCAGTTACTAGGGGCTGTTGACACTATTCTTAGTCCTATCTTGCAGAGGAAGTGGTTTAGGTTTGTGATTGCTATGTCTGGACTCAAACTTGAGCCAAAATTGACTGCCTGAGCTCTCAACCGTGGCGTGAATAAATATTTGCAATCAGAAAATATAGAATTTGCACCGAAAAATCCATTTTAGCAGAGTTCTGCGAGTCGGGGTGGCCTACTGGGCTGGAGAAACACTTTCAGATAGAGGCTTATACCTGCTTGTTGTCTGCGTGGTGGAGTCAGAAACCCTTCCATCTCCAGGCAGAGGACTCGTAGGTTTATGGGTTAAAGCGCTACTCTCGGTAGGTTAAGGGAACCCAGGAGCTGCTGGGCAAAGCCTATGCAAAAGGCAGTTCTAGGTGGAGACAGAAGAGTCTGCCCTCTGGCGCGAGGCTGCCCGAGACCTGAGAACTCTCGCGGGAAGATGTGTTGTTACCATGGCAACCGCATCGCTCCAGGATAGGTAAAGATGGCCGGTCGAAGTGTTGGAGTGCCGGTGAGTTCGACCCAGACTCCTGACCGGTGGTTGGGCTGCGGGCTGGCGGACGGGCGGAAGGGCGGAAGGGACAGACACCTGACTCTCTTGAACTTGAGCTCTACAACTCTGTCTGCAGAGGCGTGGTGCTGCAGGTCCTCAGTCGCGCGGACAGCTTGCAGCTGGACGGGACCTTCTCGCTCGGGAGCAAGAGTACAAGTGAGCATCCCTCCTATTTCCAGGGAGGTTACTGGGGTGCCTTTCCTGCAGGGTGGCTGCTTATAGGGACCTCCTCTCTCCCCATTTTTCTTTAGCCTCGGTTCTTTCACAGGAGTACTCTGAAAAATATTTTTGGTGGCAAAAATGTAGTTCAAAACCGTGTTGGGAGAGAGAAAGCCCCAGAGTAGATTTTGAGGATTCTCAAAGTTCTAGAGTTTACTTTGCGCAAATTTCTTGGAGGCTTGTTTTCCAAATGAAAAGGCCTGTCTATAGTGGGAGGGAAGAAGGATGATAGCCCTTACCTTGTCTTGTCCTCTGGCAATTGCAAAGCTCTTGGAAACACAGGCTTCACGTTGTCTAGCACCCTTCCTGAGTTTCCTGCAGAGGCCAGAGCAACCTTCTCATTTTCATTTCATCTTGCCATTGCACTGCTTAGAACTGCGTGTAGTTGTCGTTATTGCACTTGCAAAGTTTTGGCAACTCCGGCTTTTTCATTTAACTTTCTGCTCCTCCTTTCTTACACATAGAGTGCGGAACTCTCCAGTCACAAGGGATATGGTCCTTCTTTCCTCCCTTCTCTCTTCTTGAGAGAAATCGCACTTGCCTTTGGACTGTAAAACTCAGAGGGGCCTTTGCTCATGCTGATCAGGGCCCCATTTGTTTAATAAGTTTTTGCAATTAACATATTTTCTTAAAATAAACTCACTTGATGGTTCTCCCCTCCCCCCAAAGACAGGGACGCTCTACCCAGCCCTGGCTGTCCTGGACCTCACTATGTAGACTTAGGCACTGAACTCACAGAGAACCATCTGCCTCTAGAGTGTTGGGATTAAAGGCTTGCACCACCATGCCCAGCCATAGTTTACTTTCCTATGTTCTGCCTCCTCCACTGGACTCTGAACTCCACCAGGGCAGAGATTATGTCTGCCATTATATTTGCTGTTTGATTGTACCCTTATTTTTTTTAAAGTGTATTTTAATTTTTTTTAAACTTAAAGCATTTAAACTAAGATGTTTCAAGTACAACAACAAGAAGATTTTAAGTAGTTTGAAGACCTTCAGCGCTGCTCCACTGTGATTCATGCTGTAGAGGCCCGTACATTCTGGTGGAGACAGACAGCCATCTGCTAAGTGTGATAGTTTTTTTTTTCCCCATTTTTGTTCTCTGTGCATCCCCTTTCCCTGTTTATGACAACGCAAAGTGAAATACAAACAGTAACCACAAGCAGCTGTAATTTTGAGGAGCTCACTTTTGATAATTCGTCATTTTATTTGAGGTTTGCTCCAGGGACTGGGTAGACCCCTTTTAAAACAGGCTCTAAAACATTGTTTGCCTTGATCCCTAATGTAACTAAATGTAATTTTTAAAATCATATATCAGAACTTTTCTCCACAATTTAACTCAGGTTATAATGTATGTGGCAGAGGAGTTTCTGGCAGGCAGGGCACCTCAGTAGATCAAGAAATACAGAGCTCAGGCAGGAAGCGAGGCTGGACTTAAAGCCTAAAACACCTCCCCTGGTATCCTAGCCTCCCCAAACAGCACCGTACCGCTAGCTGGGAACCACTAGTGGGGAAGTTAACTCTCAAACCCTCACAGTCTCTGTTCTTGCTCTTTCCCCCTTTTTCAAATTAGAATTCTGAACAAAATGTTTTATTACGTTTCGCTCTGGTTTTTATAGTGTAAACCCCCTTCTCCCTTCTTGTGCTGGCCTATTCTCCCTTGGTGGCTAATGTGACTTGTTATTTTTTTTAAAGTCATCTTCAGCAGAGTTAGTTTTCAGAGCCCTTATATTCTAGACGAGAAAATGTCCTTGTGGCTTGGCTTTGAGCTTCTCTGTACTAACTTAGCTTTCTTCTACACTAAAGTTGTGTGAAGCTTGGCCTCATGTCTGCGAATCATCTAGACAAAGTGAATCTAGACCTCTCTTACTCCATGTGTGAATTACAGGGTGGTCCTTCCACCTCATCACTAGCCTCACCTGAGGTTGTGGGAGGGGTCTTTGTGTCCTGCGTTTTGAAGCTCAGGACTCACGAGCACACCCAGTTCTTCTATTCCTCTGTGTGGCTCTCACTTAGAATTTGGAGTCATTCTTAGTGTGAGGCCATTTCCCCTTAGCCCAAGCTTAGCTGTTATTTCTATCTTTACATTTTATCTCTCATTTTAATGAATTTAGAGTAGAAAAATACTCTTAATCCTCTTGGTTGACCTGCATTGACTCTTAAGTTTCAATTTAAGTCCTGATTATTCTAAGAAAAAGTTAAAAGTCATTTTTAAATATAAGTCTATTTCTTAGATTCTTCTCTTTTAGCCAAGTAATCCTAAAACATGAATGTATTTCTTAAAGGTACGACTGTTTTAAGGAAGGCTACGGTGCTGTCTGTCCTTCCCCTCCCCCGCCCCTCCTCCTTAGGTTAGGGATTAGATCATTTTGTTACTTTAGAATCATGCTCCAGTGAGTCTTCTCCAGAACTCCTTGATAGAACTTCGGCCATAGTTGGAAATGGGACCCTTCAATAGGAGAAAAAGATATATATCATAGTGTGAATCTTTAAAAGGGAAATAGACAGGGATAGAATTTAGTGCACCAGGCTAAATGTGCTCCCCAGACTGTTGTGAAGCCAGTTAAGATGCTGACTGACCATGTGGAGATAAATATATTTCTTCCCTGTCTTTGGGTGAATACAGACTTGTGTGTGTGCTATAGGAGGGAAGATTGAAAATAAAAAGGTTAAATGATGGGGTTGGGGATTTAGCTCAGTGGTAGAGCGCTTGCCTAGGAAGCTTAGTTGAACTCACTCAATTTGCTCTTGCCTAGTGTCTGCGACTTACTTCATGGAAGATCCTAAAGGGCCATGGGCAGGCAGGCAGTGCTTGTGGTCCTATCAGAGGTAGGAAGTGGTGGGTCATTCTAGTAGCTAGGTTCATTTCAGACTAAAAATGTTGTGTGTGCTTTGGCATGAATTGATTATAATGTAATTATCCAAATGTAATTATGTTTGTTTGTGTTATAATTTGAGTATAACCCAACTATCACATTATTTTCTGCTTTAAGGCGTTTAAATGCAGAATTGGAGGCAAAAACTGCTAATCTGGTTCGACAAGCTGAGGAAGTAATAGTAAGTAGATGCACAGTTTCCCCCTGTAAGTGCTAATTTTTAGCTTTAAATTTAAAGCATAGCATGCATATTACAAATACTCAAAGCATCGATGATCAGCTCAGTGACAAGCTAAACAAGAATGTGTGAATACAGGTGTAGTTTCAATGCATGTGGTAAAAGGAGCTTCTATTCAGATGCTCCAGTCACATAACCAGTAAGAACATTAATGCCAGTAACCTTTTCCAGTACCAAAATGTAAGTGTCATATGTGTTCTAATGTGTTCTTGGGCCCTAACTTCTCCAGTGTGAGGAATACTGACCCAGGCTCACCCTTAATAAAGGGAGAAATTGCCAGATCCCACTCCCACACTGATGGGTTTGTCTATGGCTAGACAGGTAGCAATCATTAAATTAACACTAAAAAATTCAGTAGAGTTCAAACAGGGCTCAAGGTGAAAGCTGAGTAGTGAGAGCAGACATTGAGATTCCAATACTGAGCAGTTTCTGACCTTTTGTAGTTGTGTATAACTGAGGTTCTTGTCCTGACTTTACTGATTCTTTAATCCACTGCTCCCCCAAATGGAGTTGATGGAGGCAGGGAAGAAATTCTAATAACATTTCATTTTTTAAGATTTATCTTTTTTAACCATGTGTCTGTGTGTGAGTATATACACATGAGTGCCACAGACACTAGAGCTGTTGGATCCTTTGGAACTGGACTTATAGGTGAGCTTCCTGATGTGGGTGAGGAGCCCATGTGCTGGCACCCAAACATGGGTTCTCTGTAAGAGTAGTAGCTGCTGTTAATAGCTGAGCCGTTTTTCCACTGCCAATATTTTATTTTGATGCTCCATATAAATCTATGATTATTTATTAGCTGAGGATTAAGAAATGCACCATCTATAACATTTCACTTTATAGATAATAATCACAGATATGCTAGCTGCATTTGTAATTAAATGTTTTACTGGAAGTATTTTAACTTTAATTTACAGTTTTGCCAGTGTCTGAACAGAAGAAAAACATTTTTCTAGAAGGGCAGCATGCCACAGTAGAATGAGAGGTGCATTTTCTGTATGCTTAAGGAGTCCCTACAGAGAACCTTTGGAAGGGGAAGGCTACCTGCTACTCCCAAAAGCTAACTGAGTGTAGCATGTGCCATCTTTAGTTTGCTTTTACTCTGTTTTGTTACTGAATGTCTCCTCACCAAAGCTTTCACTCCCTAACTTCACATGGACTTTATAGAGTTTAAAGGCTATGAGGGCCTTACTGCTCTTATGCTTTTATCTTCGAAGAGATCGTCTTTGGAACAAACAAGGAGTGAAATGGAAACAGTCAGGGTTCATTTGCTATAGCACAGCATTCCTGATACTGTAGAGCCCTGGGTAGTTCTGGAATGGTGAGTGTGCAGGGGGAGCTAGCCTCAGTCCTGCCAGTGTCTTCTGAGTATTCATGACTTACCTTGTTTACCTAGAGAGAGCAGCAGGAAGAGCGAGCTAGGCCTTTTTCAGCACTGACTACGTCATGCAAAGAGGAAGACGGTTACAGTTCGAGGTATGTGACTTCAGTTCTCAATTACGGCTTTCTTTCAGTGACCCTTGTAAATGTTTAATGTATAAAATCTTTTTGAAAATGTTAATAATTGAAAGAACAGTATAATATGTAAGTTGGGTCTTCCTAGTCAGATACAAGGCAGGCTTTTAACCTGTTTTGTCTCATGTAGTTCTAGGTATTGTTTTAAAATAGATATTACTGCCTTCATTTGAAAAACTGTAGCTTAGGGAAGGTCAGTGATGGGCAAAGGTCAAACGTTAGTTTTCCTGGGGTTCACACCATAGCGATGTAAGTGACTTCTAGGCCCTTTCTCGATCTACCACCTTTCTTTTAAAGTTATGTGTAGAGTTTAGGTAATGATAAATTAGCATAGATACCATATTTTTTTTTTTTTACTTCTAGGCATGTTTAGCACATCACGAAATTAGGCAGCCATAAAATATTTGTAGTACGTTTAGCAGAAGTGTGACTTCTATGTGAGTACAATTATATAATCTTACTGAAGCAGAGGCAGTGATGGCCCAAACAGCCCGTGCGGTGACTTTGTCTTGATAACTCACAGCTATTCCCAGCATCACACAATGAAATTCTAGCTACACCTGCAGTTTCTGTTCAGTGGGATTCTCTTCTTGGTTCCAGGGAGCACCACATTTCACAACTGAGTCTATGTTTTTTTCTGAAGCTTGTTCTTCAGTATACAGAGGACCCTAGTCACAATGGTGACTAAATGGGCCTGTCTTTGCTCTCGAGACCTGTAATTAAAGCCATCATAACCTCGTGTTTTTCCACCCATGTTGCAGTAAATCTCCAACCCAAATAAGCCTATACAAGGGAAGCACAACTTAATTACCATGAATACAATCTGTATGCCTAGACTGGGCAGATCTGTCACTACACTACTCTATTCCCCAGCTAGGAGATCCCTTGAAACTTGTAGTTTCTCCAGGCCATGTGCTTCAGCTCCATCTTCCTTCTACCTCTTCCTCTTCCGTCGACACCCTCTCTCTCTCCTTGCCCCTCTTTCTCTCCTTCTTACCCCAAAACTTTTTAGCTTCACCTCTCTCCCACTATCCGATCACCGGCTTGAGCCTTTATTTTACAAGTTAAAATAGGGTGAAGGTTCACATGCAGTCACCTGAGGATGGGATTCACTCCTCATCCAGAATTATCAGAATTAACATCAGAATACAAACAGCACCAGGGCAATCCACATACACCCTTCTACTTTGTTCCCAGTAATAATGACTCTGAGACTTCTTATCTATGAATAAATGCTTGGGTCAGTAGCTTTGGTTCTGTTCACCAACTATTTTTTTATTCTGAAATCTATTACAGCAGCATGATAGAAACGGGCCACCAGCCCAAACCTTGTGGTCTGAGGAAAGACCTGTGTCCATGGGGCTCCAGGTAGCGCATCAGGGTTATCACCACGAGTAGGATACAGGCCTCACCTCTTACAGTTGTAGTCAAAGCAATAAATTAAAATGACCATCAGCACCCTCAAGACCCTCTGTACCCTCAACCACAGAAGCATAGCAGGAAGCAAAGCAACAGTTTACGGGCGCTCGCTCTTCTAGCCAAGGCCTAGGCTGTTCCCACTAAGAGCAGCTGGAGTAGGGATTATACAGCGACCATCTAGGTCGTCTCCTCATTTGCGTCTATCAAGATGCTTGAAGGACCCAGATCCAAATGCAATGACCCTGTGAGAGGCAACACCTTTGGAAGGTGCTGGGGTGTTTTGGCAACTGAAAGGATGGGTGCCCCAGACAGAGGAGGGACTCAAAAGAAATGCTGGTGTGTGGGTTCTACCTGTTTGTATCT
This sequence comes from Rattus rattus, assembly GCF_011064425.1. NCBI lineage: Eukaryota > Metazoa > Chordata > Mammalia > Rodentia > Muridae > Rattus > Rattus rattus. The sequence continues at coordinate 66,826,285 of NC_046161.1, read as the reverse complement.
CTCTGACCATCATGGCCCAGGACAGCCAAGCTGGTTGAGTGGGAAGGAAGAGGAGCTGACAGGCCACACAGACTCCCTTCTGACCAAGTAGCCCCTTAGTGCACACTGTGGGGATAGGCAGGATCTGGCCCCTTGGGCTTTGTGAGGGGAAGGAGAACCCCCCTAGGGTTTCAGATAGGGCATGAATTGATCCTAAAGGCAGGGAGGGATTGGCAGTGGCCCTTCCTCTGCTTAGTGACCACCTGAGGAGGCCTTTTCCAAGCTACAGGTAGATAGATGGCTATGACTTCTGTGTGAGTGCAGGTCTGACTGGGCCCCTGGCTACTAGACCTGGGGGTGGAGGTGGGGGTGGGGCTTTAGGCACAGGGCTGGGAGCTGTCTGAGCAGCTTCCCTGAGGCTCTCCCTGAGGGCAGCTAGGCCTAGGCCGAGCACTGCAGCCCCAATGCTACCTATGGATTGTGGATGGAGAGTACATCACAAAGGTGTAATCTGTAGCACAAAGGGCCCAAGAGGTTTGGGCGTGCTTTTTGACCAAGGCCTGATGGTCACTGGGCAGAGAAAGGCAGTGCAGAATCAGGGCCACAGAATCATGCACAATCACAGCAGCTAGGTTCCACTTGAGCTTCCCCTGCAGCAGCACCTCCCATTCCTACAACCAAGCCAGGGAACCACAGCTTGGTCCTATAGATACTAAGCTTCTCAAAGTCAGGGGCGTGGTCCCCACCCCCACCCCTGCAGCTTGTGGGCCAGCAACAGGCAGATGGTACCTAGAAGCTACAATTGTGCCTTTCACCTTTTGGGTGGGGACGCAGGACAGGTCCCCACCCTGCAATTTATAGCCAGAGGGAAGACATCCTCCTTGCAGCGCTGCTCTTCACCTCCAGCATCCAGTATTCCAGCATCTTCCCAGCATCTTCCGCATGTGCGGCTTGATCTTTTGCATGCACTGGAAGTAGGAGGCTCACGGCACATAGCACTTCTCTAGGCAGGGCAAACTGCAGGGCACACTGGCGCCCCAGCAGTTGCGGGTCGGGCCTGGCCCAGGGCATGTGTCGGGTACCCTTGCAACACAGCAGCTCCATCCTGCTATGGCTCATGGGTGAGAGCAGGAGTGTGGGCTAGCTAGTCCTAGGAGAGGAGAAACCTAGAAGCAAAGTGCGTGATGTGACAGCGCGGGGTGCGGGTGGGGCTGGTGCTGGTATTCACCAACTAATTCTTAATCACTCATTATTTTATTCTAAGTCATGTTATATAGCTGGCTACCTGGTTGTCAGATTTATATTACCGTCTTCTATGTCTGGGGTGAATCTCCTGTGCCTGACTTTTCTCAAAATTCCCCTCTCTCTCTCTCTCTCTCTCTCTCTCTCTCTCTCTCTCTCTCTCGATGCCCCTCCTTCTAATCTTGCCTCAGCTCATTGGCCAATCAGTCTTTATTGACGTGTGATTCTTCCATTCAGTACCAAAGATTATCTCTAAACAGGTATCTGTTGAGAGCACTAGCTGCTTTTGCAGAGGACCCTGATTCATTTTTCAGCCCCATGTTGCTTGGCTGACAACACCTGTCACTCTAACTCCAAGGAATCTAACACCTCTGACATCCTGAGCAGTACACACACACTCACTCACTTAAAAAATAAGTATCAAAATAAAGATCTTTTAAAAACCACCCGCCAGCTGCCCGCCACTATGAAGTGCACAGTACTAATTGCTGGTGCATTTCCCTGCAAGACTCTTTGCAACATAGCTATTGTGACTGGGATCCTCTGTACAGTGAAGAATGAGTCTTGTGAAGAACTCTGTATGTGGTAGTGTGTGGTACTCACTGGAACCAAGGAAGAGAGAATCATACAGCACAGAAACTGTGTGTGGCTGGAATTGCACTGTAATTCTCAGAAGACAGCTTCAGAACACGGGCTGTTTGAGGATTATTACTGCCTACCACTTTGGGGTTTCTCTCTATAAATCAGAAGTACAGTTTGTATTATTATTTGGCATGTGCCTATGTTCAAATAACAGTAAATCACTGATATGTATCATATGTGGTTCTATCTGGTGTTTTATGGAAGAAGATACCCAGTAGCTACCCAAATCCCAAAATTAGGATTACAGATAAAATTGGGCCTGGCTTTTATCCAGAAAACGAAAGAATCAAAATGATGTATCTGCAGCCAAGCCTTAGTTCCTGCTGGAGCGAGCACAAGACTGGTTTTAGGAGCTTAAAAGTAAACTGCTGATCTTTCACTAAGTGTTTCTCATGTCCAGTGTGGTGATGTCTCTGGTTACCTGCTACAGGATATTTTTATGTTAGTGTGCACACATGTTAGTGTGCACATGTGCACACAGTGTGGAAGTCAGAAAATAAGCTCTCTCTTTCCACCATGTGAGTCCCAGGGATTGAACTCATGTCATCAGGTGCCCTCATCTCATAACTCATCCTGTCAACATAGACTTTTGTTAAGCCGTTTCAATAGGTAACTTTTATCATGTGAAACATGACATTTGATTATTATTGGGAATTATTAAAGATGAGAGACAATTCTGTAAAGAGGCCGTCCATTTCACTTAGAGCAGTAATAATCTTAAAGGGGTAAGGCAGTGCATTCTATGATAAGTCTTCAGCACCTGTGGTTGCACTGTCAGAAATACAGGAAGAAAACCAGAATTTAGTGTAACACCCAACTCCCGTAGTGTGCTGGAAGCAAGGTTGACTACCAAGACCACCTCGGTTGTCGGATAGAAGTCTAATGTGAGTCAGAGCACTGTACTGCAGTGCATCTTGGGAGGGAGTGGACCAGCAGAGGTGGCATGGTATACCTCACAGTCATGAGCAGCTGGCAGCTGTTTATTTTAAAGATTTATTTATTTTATGTATGTGAGTACACTGTCAACTGTCTTCAGACACACCAGAAGAGGGCATCAGACCCCACTACAGATGGTTGTGAGCCAACATGTGGTTGCTGGGAATTGAACTCGGGACCTCTAGAAGAGCAGTCAGTGCTCTTAACCACTGAGGCATCTCTCCAGCCCGGCAGATGTTTTTAAAATGTTCTTTATTTTTCGTTTATTATTTTTGACTATGTATGTGGGTGTGGATGTCTGTGCATGTGAATGTCACTGTATCTGGAGAGAGGCATTGGGTTCCTTGAAACTGGAGTTGCCCAACTTGGGTGCTGAGAACTAAACTGTGGTCTAGTGCTCTTAGCCACTGAACTTTCCCTCCAGTCCCTGGTAGATATTTTCAGTTGTACATGTGTGTGTTTGGGAGGTGTGGGGTGAGATGGACAATGCAGGAACATGTTGATGTCTAATGAAATAGTAGGCATATACTTAAAGTAAGGACACTTCAAGATACTTATGTATAATTTCAGAAAGATTTGTGTGCTGTGTGTGAAAAAGGCTATTTTCCATAAATTCGAGATATTTTGAGAGCTTCTTTTTAGTAGATATGATCCAAGTATACTTCCGTCTTAAATTGTAAGAAACCTATACACGGCCAGCTCACGAGGTAATGTCTGATGGAGAGCTGTTTGATTCTGTGTGTCCTCTACTGTGGCCAGTCATTCTAGGGATTATGATGGCATTTCCCCCATGTAGTAATAGATAATTTCACAGTGTGGTCCATGATATTAATACAGATGCTTTAGACAGTAGGTCAGGGGCAGGAGAGCTCTCCTTGGAAAGGGCCAGATAGCAAATGTTTTAAGACTTGTGGGCTTAGATAGTCTCTGTCACAACTACTTAAGTCTGTTGTAGAGTGAAACCAGCACAGGCGGTAGGTCATGAGTGGATGTTGGAGCTCCAAGGTCATGAGTGGGTGTGCATAGATCTAGCCACTGGTGAGCCAGTGTATGTACACACCTACAGAGATGCCTTGTTCTAAACTACAGATATAACTATAAACCTAAGACAAAAAAAAGTTCATAAAAAATGGGTTTAGATTTATCTTCTCACTTATGTGATGCCTGTTACTTAATGCTAGTTTAAAATTTTATATGTGAAATGCTGTGCCAGATTCAAAGCGTTAAGCAACGAGAGAGGCAGGCTGGACCCTGCTGTCATGAGTTGATAATGTTGGAAAGAGAGACCCTGACCAAGTGTTCACGTGTGTTAGAATAGCTTGGTGTTGCGCATGCTCACAAGCAAAGGTGCTACTACGGGCTGTTTGTCCTGTTATTAGTGCACGTGTGCACCCATGCCTGTGTGCACGTGCATGCAAGTGTGTGCATGCACAGATGGAGTAGCGTTCTCCTTCCACCATGTGGGTCCTGTGGATCAAACGCAGGTGCTCAGGCTTGGTGTATTTATATGCTGAGCCATCTTGCCATCTTTGACTCATTAAAGAAATGGATAGCTTTGTTATGATTTACATTAGTAAAAATTTGTACATTCCCCTAAAAAGATACTGTCATACCTTCTCTGTAGTGAATTACTTACCCTGAGCACTTTTTATTTGCCATTATTCAAAGCAAACTAATGTCTAGGAACTAGACTCAAAGTGAAATCTAATTCTGTGTGCATATGTAATTATTAAAGATGTGCACATACATCTAGATGTAACATATAGAAATCAACTTATAAACCATGTGATATTAATGTATAGCTAGTTGGAATTAGAGCAGATTTCATCTTTAGGATATAATACTGTTGAATTTTATAGTCTTTCAGCTTAATGCCATCTGTTTTAATGTAGCGCTTACTTTTGGTTTGTAGAGATCTGTTGTCATCTGAAGGGATGGCTCATCCATGGTCAGAAACCAAGGTATGAAATCAAACTTTCCATTAATACAGTTATATTTTATAGAATTTAGGATTTTTAACTAAAAAGCAAAATAAAACAAACCAAGGCTATATGTGTGCCACCTCATACATGTTGATGTCAGAGGACAACTTGTGGAGGTGGCCTCCCCTTCTACCACGCAAAATCTGGGAACTGAATTCAGGCCATCACCCTTAGCAAGCGTCTTACCAGCCATCTTGCTGGCTCTTAGGGTTGATTTTATTTTTTGTTTGTTTGTTTTTAAAGACAAGTAGGGGAAGAGTATTATGCAATAAATAGAATGTAATACTCAGCTGTGATACACTAATTCAGCATTGATTATAAAAGATCTTGGACAATTTCTGCCGTATAATTTCACTGGAGAATAGTGAACAAAGTTTCAAAGAAGAACCTTTATAGAATTAGGCTCTCCATTTCTCCATGAATCCTGTAAAGTCAGACAGGTCCTCATCTAGAAAGCGTGGGACAGAGGTCCATCTGGAAACCGGGCTTCCTGGGGTCTCCAGGTTTCTATCCACAAGGGAACTGTAAATTTCAATGCTAGGGAAGGCCTGTTTTCCACATGGTTGGTTAATGAGGAGAGCAGAAGTCTGTGAATCAATGCATCCTTATTTAACGTTCACTCCCTGGCTGAATATACATGTATCTTTGGGACTCATTTTCTGTATTCCTCATTCTCTTGGTCTGGGCGCTGTTTAGATCAGTCCTGAATAGTTCTGGGATGCCTGAAAATGCAGTTGAGTTAATTATATAAAAATGCCAATTCTTATTTGTAGCAAAATAATAATTGCATATGTTACAAAATTGTTGGAACTGGAGAAAAGGTTCATTGGTTGAGAGCACTGACTGCTGTCCAAAAGACCCAGGTGCCAGTCCCAGCGCTTACATGGCGGCTCACAACTGTTTTAATTCTAGCTTCAGGGGATCTAACACCCTTACACAGATACAATAATGATGCACAGAAGAAATAAAAAGTTTAAAATATGTTTTTTAAAAGGAGAAATGATTAGACTTTTAGTTAATTATAGTTTCAATTCTTTTTCCCTAGCCAAAGACCAAAAACACTGGTCCTGTAAATAAGATTCAAAACAGACTCCACTCTGCAGATAAAGAAAGGAAAACAAATTCAAGGTATAGTACAGTTTGACAAGTAAGAGTTTGCTTTTCTCTTTTACAGTCCCCAGTATCTGCATTCTCAGGTTTAAACTTTCTGTTTCTCCCAATTTTTATAAAGCTCCCAATATCAAGCTACCACATGTATCCCAGCATACTTAATAATTCTGGAGCTGTTTACTGCAGTTAATAACCATTCTGTGTTCTCTAAAACAAAATCACTACTTTTTCATAAGTAGTGAACAGTATAAATTTTATTGCCGTTCTAATGAGATACTATTGAAACTGGTACTGAGATCTGGGTCTTGTTTAAAGATTTTTTAAAAATATATATATGTTTCTATGAGTGTATAAGTGTATGCCATGTACGTGTAGGTTCCCTTTGAGAACAGAAGAGAGTATCCGACTCCCCAGAGGTCCCTGCAGTTGTGAGCTGCATTTAGGTGCTGGGAACAAACCTGGGTCCTCTGGGAGAACAAGTATTCCTAACTGGTAAACTATCATTTTAGCCTTGGGCCCTGGTTTTTGAATCATTCTGCCAGGTTCTTTTAAATAGAGTAAATTGTCTTCCAGTTCTTGACTTTTTGACAGATGCCATATATTATTGTGTTTGTGGGAGGGGAAGAGTTTGAAATGATGTAAATTAGGTTATGTCAAAGTTATAATTTGCATTCTGATTTTTAAAGAGTACAAGACTACCTTTATGATCATAAACATGTTTCCTTTCTTTTGGATATTTTTTAATTTACATTTCAAATGTTATCCCCTTTCCCAGTTTTGTATCCATAAACCCCTATCCCATTCCCCATCCCCCTTCTTCTATGAGGGTGCTCCCCCACCCATCTACCCACTCCTTCTTGCCTCCACGCCCTGACATCCCCTACACTGGGGGGTCGAGCCTTGGCTGGACCAAGGGCTTTCATTGGTGCCCAACAAGGCCATCCTCTGCTACATATGCATCTGGAGCCATGGGTCTGCCCGTGTGTATTCTTTGGGTAGTGGTTTAGTTCCTGGGAGCTCTGGTTGGTTGGTATTGTTGTTCTCGTTTGTGTACATGTTTATATGTTTTCATGAGACAGGCTATGATAGGTTTTTTTTTTTTTTTTTTTTTTTTTGGATAAACCAAACCAAGAAGCTGTTAAATCTTTATGTCTGTGAACCTACCCAGGCTGGTAATTACAGTGTAATAATGCAGAAATCTTTTTTAACTCTTGTGTCTTTTAATTGCTTTAAAGAGAAAAAAAAATAGAATTGAAGGGTCAGAAGATAAAATTAATAAAACTAGCCTGAAAAGATTGTTGGCTAAACTGCATGTATGACTGCAGAATTCTCTTGACCTGGCTTCACAGTCACTCTTTAAATAAAGGGCAGCCATTGCAAGAATTCAGAAGCATTTGCCGGGGTTGGGGATTTAGCTCAGTGGTAGAGTACTTGCCTAGGAAGCGCAAGGTCCTGGGTTTGGTCCCCAGCTCTGGAAAACAAAAACAAAAACAAAAAACAGAAGCATTTGCCGTTCTGTTAAAAGTAACCTGAGCTTTCAGAATCACAGTCTTGGTGACATCTTGATGTATTTGATCTGGTCCAGTCTTGAGTGCTTTTGGAAGTGAGTTTCATTCCCTAATTGTTTCTCCATTTAATGTTAAAAGTCAAATCCAACATTTTTTGTTAACTTTGATTCTTGTCAATGTGTTTCCCCACATGGAAAACAAGTGTTAGGTTTGATGGCACTGGTAATTCTTTCTCAGTGATGGGGCAGCATCACCGGACAGTTCTTCTCCAGCAGCGTGCAAAATTAAAACTGTAGGGTGGATGTGACCAGTAGGCCTGCATGTGCCCATTGTAAGGACTGAATGCCTCCTTAGACTCTTAGGACAAAGTCCTCGAAAGTCTCCACCATAGATGTCACTATGTTTAAATTTTATAACAGGCCTATATGTTTTGTTTGAGCAAAGCTCCACATCCTTTCCACCATTTTGTTTCTCCTCATGTATGCCTGCATGTCTTATCTCTTAGTGTTAAACTGAAATATCCTGATGTGCAGACTGCCAATGATGTGGCCATTCCAGACGATTTCTCAGACTTCTCCCTTGCCAAGACAATTAGCAGGATTGAAGGGCAGCTGGAAGAGGACGTCTTGCCAGAGTGTGCAGACGATGACAGCTTCTGTGGTGTTAGTAAGGACATTGGGACAGGTAGGTTTTCTTTTCTTGGTAGTTTTTCTCTTAACATTACAGCTATTTAGTTAGAAAAGAGATTTGGGGGAACTATTTCTTTAAAAATTTATCATGATTTATGGATTTGTGTCTGGATAATAATCATGTAGAGAGATAGAGAGGGTGGAAGGAAGGATGGAGAGTCTAAATTGGCCATCAGTAATTGTTGACCAAGGGCAGTGGCATGAGTTCACTGAACTTTCCTCTGCTATCATCTCTGTCAGATGTTTTGTATTGTAGAAGGGCATGACTATACTATTGTTTTGAGTTTTTTGAAGTTTTCCACTGAAATTAAAACGTCCCATAGCTTATCACTGGAATGGAGTTTCTTTGAATCCCTTTCATTTATTTTTATTATATTTATTATATGTTAAATCAATATATTTGAAAAGGATAATTGAATTGATTAGCAACAGATAAGTAATCAAATGAGTTTTTAATGAAAATAATTTCCTTTCTGATTAACTTAGACTCTGCATGTTACTAGAAAAACCACTGAATTTAATCATCTAAAAGCATTGTATTCGTTAGCAGCAATGCCCTAAAATTACTGAAGTTATGAGGAGCCACCTGTGCTGTTGGAACAATTGGACTGTGTAAGCACAGTTACTGTGAACTGTCGTTTGGCTGTGAAGTGAATGTGGGTGTACACTGCGGTTAGCTGTGACTCCAGTCAGGCTCCAGTCTGCCCGCTGTGATAGCGGTGTCTCCATTTGGAAGTTAGAGCTTGTCAATGATGTCTTAAACCTCGAGAATGTATCATAAGAGGCTGCCAGTATGTCGTTTTCAAATATACAGTTTATTGTTTGCACATTGGAAGGGGAGGACGGCAACTCACAGCACACGAATCTAACAGCCTAACAGCCTAGCTCTAAGGGCTGCCGCCTTTTACCTGGAGGCGTGATTCGCTCAGACAGTGGCAGCAGTAACACTGAATACCTTGCAGGTTCGATAGTCCAGTCCAGGGCACAGCAAGCCACCATGACTACATCCATTGGTGTAGTAGGACAGTGAGGGGGTTCTGGCTCTGAGGCAGATGGTCCTTTGGAGCAACGTTGCTTGAGCTTAATACGGACCAACTAGTCATGTCTCAACTGTGCGTAGCCATTCAGCCAGGGTGCCAGACAGTCAGTGGTCGCCAAGGTCAGTGAAGATTCCCTTGTTGCTAGGATACATGGCTTGTGTGCATTGAGCTATATTGGAGACCAACCTCTTCTGAGCTGTCTGGGGCCTGGGTTTTTATGTTCTTCTGAAGTTTGTCTCCTCCTTGCAGACATTTTGGCCCGTTCTCCTGATTGATGTGGGCTACCTGCTCCCCGGGCATTGCTTGTTCCACCCAGGTGCTTGCTTCTGCTGTCAGCTTGTTCTGATTGTCAGGATGTTTAGCAGGAGTCCCTCCTGTCTTATTTTTTTGTTTTTAGTTTTAAGTATTCACTATAGATGATCAGAAAGTTTAACTCTCAAATTCTGATACTGGAGAATCCTAATAGGTTGTGTGTGTCATGACTGAGCTGCACTCTAGTTAGTGGGAAGCAGTTCAGTTATGCATTTATAGCATCTACTGACCTAGTCAAGCCCCTGGAACTAGTAGAAGGAAGAACAGTAAATGGTTGTTACTCTTCAGATGCCTTCCAGAATGTGCTGGGCAGATGTTTGTTCCTGGAGACAGTTACCCACTGCCCAGTTACAGGACAGAGGTGTAGAAATCCACCTACAGGTACAGGTACTACAGGCTGTACCATGAACAGTCCAGTAACACTGTCTCAGTACCTTCCTTCTTCAGTGTGCTTACCCAGGAAGAGTATCCAGACGCTTGCTTGGCGTGGCTGGGTCATGGGTGGAAATGAATGATCTGGAGTCAGTTTGGGAGCACAGACTAAAAGATAGGAAACTTCATTTTTGCTAGAGAGGATGTGTTTGTTTCTGTCAAATTCTTGGACATTGCCAACCTGAGACTGCTATTAATTCTGGTTGATATATTTTGGATCACTGTGAGTCCAGTCTGTAAAAGTGCAAGAACACTAGTTTGTAGGCGTGGTTCTTAGGAGGAAGGGGTTGTCTTGTCCTCTGCCTTTGCTCACTCTCCATGGTTGATGTGACCACCTGTTGCTGTTTTTTGTATTTTGTTTCCTACATGTGGAGTGTTTAATGTGTACAGTGTTCCTGCCATGTTCTCCTGTTAGACTGTCTATTTTGCCATATTTTACTCATAAAATATGACCTTTTGGTTATTAGTATCTTAGATTTGATTTTTTTTTTTTAAAAAAGCAGTCATGTAATGATTTGACTTAACAGAGGCTCAGATCCGATTTCTAAAGGCCAAGCTCCATGTGATGCAGGAGGAGCTGGACAGCGTTGTGTGTGAATGCAATAAGAAGGTAAGCGTGCATGGCCTCTGGCAAGAGTGCTCTACTGAAGATGTGAGTCCATTTTAATTATATTTTGGATAGCCTAATTTAGATTACAATTACAGTTAAATATCAGATTTGAAAATTGTGTATATATGCATATATATATATCAAACTGTATTCTGAAATTCTGAATTCTACAAAGCTTATCAAAAACTTTTTTGAATATCTCAAAATTGTTAAAATTAAAGGTAACTACTTTAGACTTGCTAGAATAGCTATTCAGTATAAAATATCTGGCTTCCATTTCTGATAGTGAGTATGAAATGGGCTTTATTTTTTTTTTCAGCAATTCATGAAAATATCTTATCAGAGAGCATCTGAGACTCTTGTTTTCTGCTGTGCATTCTATTAGCAGATCTTGTACATTTTTCACATAATTGATAATATCATTGATTGTAGGAGGATGAAATTCAGGACTTAAAGTCCAAGGTGAAAAATTTGGAAGAAGACTGTGTGCGACAACAGCGAACAGTTACGTCCCAGCAAACCCAGATAGAGAAATATAGGAACCTTTTTGAAGAAGCAAATAAAAGATGTGACGAATTACAGCAACAGCTGTCATCAGTGGAACGGGTAAACATTCGTCTCATCTGCTGCCCAGTCCCCAGGACACACTGAAACCACTGGGGCTACACTTCTGTCAGCTTTTGTTTGTTAATACTTACTGCAAACATTCCCCTAAACAGAATATTTGACAACTTTTTGAGGTACACATACTGTATTTCACCTTCTAGTAAAGTATGCAGTTCAGTCAGTGACTTCATGGGTTCATGTAGCTATAATCCCATGTAGAACGTAGTCATAGCTTCCAAAAGATGTCTTTTACCCTTCAGTCCTCAGACCCCACTCACATCTCCCATCCGTGCCAACCCTGGGTTATTACTCTGTATTTTGTCTCAGTAGGTCTGTCTGTTCTGGAAATTTCCTTCTACATAGACTCAAATAATGTACAGTCATGTGTTTGATTTCTCTTATTGAACACAATGGTTTTTGTTTTTTTCCCCTGTTTATTCATGTTATAACACTAATTGTTTCATTCTTCTTTAATTGTGGAGCATACTCCATTTGTGTACATATTTTGTAATTATTGTTTGTTTGCAATGCTGGGGTTGAAGCAGTGCCTTTCCCGGGGACAGTTGTCAGCTGTTCTCTGATGCTGTTGGCTCAGGTCACTTCCTGTCAGCAGCACGAGGGTCCACCTTCAGACAGACGTCTGAAGTTAGCCTTGGCTTACAGCATCCCACAGGCCTGAATAGATGCACACACACATAGAATCATCTTTACTGACTGGGTGTGAGACCTGCGCCTTCAGTCCCAGCACTGAAGGTGCTGAGGCAGGTGTTGGTCTTGTGTGCTGTGTGCTCCTCTCTGGTCTGTCTGTACAGGTGACAAGACCAAGCAAGCTCCAAGGCTCCTCGTGCTTCCTCTGTGGTCTGCATGTTAGACACTTGGATATTGTGCTCATCTTCTGTAATTCTACTTTGCTTCTTTTTTTTTAAACATGTATTTCCAAAGGCAGAAGTTTTAATTTTTGGTAAATTGTATGTATTATTATATTCAAGTTTTCATTCTGCCTAGAAACTTTTGCCTACCCCAAAGCCATGAGAATTTTTCTTTTAAGTATTTTATGTAGTCTGTATCTATCAGCATCATATGAGTCTATTCATATGATCTATTTCAAGTTGAGTCTATGTGTAGTGTGAAATGGCCGTTTCTTTTCATGTAGGTAACATTGGGGCAAATACTGAGTTACCCTCATTTTATTACCATATCGTTGGATGTCAGGCCCAGTTCAAGACTTTTAAAACAAGTGTAAAATTAAAACTTTGAGATTTTTTCCCATAAAACTTGTCTAATATGGGAAGTGAGTATTTTTGGGGCGGGGGGGCATCAGCGGTTTTTATCTGTTTTCAAGAAGCAGTGTATTTTCTCTGCATGCTATAAAAGTTACCAGGACATAGTGTTGGGCTTGATGGTTCAACCTTTTTATGTCCTGGGGTAAAAGCTCTTGGGAGACTAAGTTTGAGGCCAGCCTGGTCTAGAGAGTGAGACTCTGATTCAAAAGAAAAGAAAAGAGAAGAAAAGAAAAGAAAAGAAAAGAAGTTATCAGTGTATGATTGAAAACAAATGTTTTCAAAGTTTTTACTCAGGTTTTCTTTTTCTTTAGTGAGTTTACTCATATAGAGACATGTCATTTGTTCCTTTGCTGCTCTTCCTCCTTGCCGTCCTTTTCAGATTTTTGAGAAGGAAGTTACAAAGTCACTAGCAAATTGAAGGATAAAGGTTCATGGCTGCCGAGGCCGCTCTGCAAGGTGACAGTGAGAGCCGAGTTCCCAGCGTAGCTGCCTCCCTCACACAAGGCAGTGCAGAAGGCTGAGGCAGCAGATGGCAGCCAGGCGCAGCGTGGTTTGTTTAGAGACCTACATAAGGAGCAGCATGTGTTTTGTTTTGTTTTTCTCTTTAATTACTCAAAGCCACAGAGATGAGTTTCAAAGATGATGTGATATGGCCAAGGAGGAAATGTTTAAAAGGACGAGTGTCGCATTACGGTGCGCTCTGGCCTTACAGTGACTTCTGGGTTACTGAGTGTTCTTCAGAGGCTCTGGGCCAGCCAGGCCATGTGTGGTATGGGATGCAATAGAGGTGTCAGTATGACAAGACAAGCCTGAATCATTTTTAATTTTTAATTAATTATTTGTCTATGTGCATGTGTATGCCTGCATGCCTGTATGTACACCAAGTGCATATGGTGTCCAAAGCCAGAATAGGGAATAGCTTCCTGGAACTAGAGTCACAGGCCATTGCAAGCTGCCTAACATGAGTGTTGGCAGCAAATGCTATCAATCACCGTGCAATCTCAAGCCTTTATGAAGATACTGTTAGTGCCTTTTACATGAAACTATGATGTTGGGACTATAGAAATAAAAACCATTGATAACTTTAAAAGTTTCACTGCAATGGGACAAGCAAGCAAGGAAATAGTTTTAGCACCTGCAGTAGATGCTGTGCTAAATCTCTATCAGGATTCTCTAGAAGCCCTGAAGAAAAGGTATCAAAATAAAGCAGATAACGGGATCGGAGGCAGAAAAGTCCGTGTCCACCAGGGAGAGATACAAGTAGTGCTTTTGAAGTCCCTGCTAGAACATGTGTGGTAGGGAGGGAGCTGGTTACCACAGAGTTTACAGTTTATGAGGTGGGTTATTGTTTTTTTAAATGTTAACCGTCCACTTGGCAGAAGCTCAGTATCTTAGAATATTTGCATAATACAAGCCCTCCGTACTTTGCAAGCTAAGCTGTTTCTGCTCAGGTTGGAGAATTCCCAGTGGGGCTAATGTATAGTCCTCCATTTTTCTGTTGTTTCCTCAAGCAGTGGACATTGTCAGTTCTCCACAAGAGCACTATCCATGGGCAAATGATGTCTTACATTGACCTTTTGGAGGGTTCCCAGAAGACCTTGAGCGAGCTAGACTTGGAGGTGCATGCCTAGATCCCAGCACTCAGGAGGCAGACATAGAAGGGTTGAGAGTTTCAGCCCCTCCTGGACTACACATACAGCAAGATCCTGTTTCCAGAAAAGTGAAAAGTTGTGCTCCTACAATGGATGTGGAAGATAATTATACAGTGTTTTGAATCAGTAGGAGGCAGAAAATGCTAAACAAAAAAGAGCAATATTCATTGGGGCTGGAGAGATAGCTCAGTGGTTAAGAGCACCAGCTGTTGTTCCAGAGGACTGGGGTTCAATTCTTAGCACCCACATAACGGCTTACAACCATCTGTAACCCCTGCTCCAGGAGATCTGATGCCTTCTTCCGGGCTCTGCAAGCACCAGGCTCACAATGTACAGAGAGGTAATATATGCAGATAAAACACCCCCCACACTCACAGACACAAAAGGATAAAAATTAAAAAAGGCAGGCACAGCTACATTTTTAGGTGTCTTTTTCTAATACCAGTTTTGGGTAAGAATTCCCTGAGAACTGTGTCTTCTGATGCTTAACCTGCAACCCTGTATGAATGAAAGCAAGAAACATGGAAATGAAAAAAATGTAAGATATAAAAGGGAACTGATGATATTTCAACACGCCAATTTTTTAACTACACAGGAATTAGAAAATAAAAGAAGATTACAAAAACAGGCTGCTACAAGTCAGAGTGCCACGGAGGTCCGCCTGAATCGAGCTCTTGAAGAAGCAGAAAAATATAAGGCGGAGCTTAGTAAACTCAGGCAAACTAACAAGGTATGCAAACCCACACAGCTCCAGGAGCGCTAGCCTTGGGAGCACAGAAACCATTGTTTGTTTACTCACTGCAGAAGACGGGGCTCAGTGGAGTGGGGGATGGGTGGGGTGGGCTGGGACACATGCCTTGTTGTTCCTGGGGAGGTCTAAGGACAGCTTCGTGGAGTTTCTGTGCAATTGAGGAATCAAACTTAGGTTACATGTAAATCAAGCTTACATGTTCAGCCTTTACTCACAGAGCCATCTCACCAGCCCAGAAAACAGGACTCTTGAAATTAAAATCCCTCATATCATGATGAATGTTTATTTTCATAGTAGGTACATTTACACTGTTAGGACTGTATGTTCTATGTGTTGTTGTAATTGGGTGACTGTACAATTTTGGAGGGTTTCTTCATTTCTTTGTATCTTTAGAGAGGCCCGTGTTATATGCCAGTTCTTTCTGGACCTCGTGGATAAGCAATGGGAAAAGAAAGCATCCTTTGTATCTCACCTGCTACCTTCTCTGAAGCTCCGGTTTCTGCCATGCATAGAGAGGGGCTGTATTATGGGGCCACAGTTCTGAGCCTTGAGCTCTAGGAGACTTTGTTAAATTTAGACCCCTAGGCCCTAGCCTTGGAACATCTCCTCAGAATGTTAGGGTGAGGCCTGACAATGGCACTCTCACTTTTGGAGGTAACTGTTGCCGGTGTGTAAGGACCACCCTCAAACCTCCAGTGTCCGCAGAGCACTCAGTCAATGCCTTGATATCTGTCGAGTGAGTGGAGGTGGATACTGATGTGAGGACCTTTTGTATGTTCTATAAAATGAGTTCTGCATCAACCTGATGGAATTGCTTCCTTATGACAACATTTAGTACCTCAACAGTGACTTAGGAACCACCTTATTTCGTAAGTGATGCTACCTTCTGAATTGTCTCAGTAATACTGGATAGAAACAGAGACCAACACATGACACCTTAAGTAGATCATCTCAGTGAGTCCCTCTAAGCCCCTCATGCTGGGACCACTGGGTCCACATTCAAAGGTCATCATGGATGACCTAACGAAGGTCATCCTTACCTACCAGCACTCAGCACACTCTTCAGACAAGAAAGGGCAGGGACTGCGTCAGGATTTGCTGCTCTAGTCGTTGCTCTGATCTCTGCCGCACACATTAGGAAAATGGAAAGGGTAACTCTCCTAGTATCTAGCAATCTTGAAAATTCAAGTAATAAAAACTTGGTATATGAAAAATGGGTGTGTGCAAGGCTGACACAACTTATTTCCAACTTCAAAAGCTGTTTTAGTGAGACCTCATCTCAGAAGCCAGAGAGAGAGGGGGGTGTATTTCTTGTCACACTTTCGACTTTTCTACTTACTTGGGTATTTGTAGGATTATCTCTAGGCTCCACCGTGGTTTTGTTGTTAGCGTCTAATCTGTGTGTAAGTTTTCTTTGGTGAGAAGGTAGTCCGTTTACTCCTTTATGTCTTCTTTTTAGACATGTGATTAGGTAAATTAAAACTTTCAGGTTCTTATGTTTAAAACATGACTAGAAAATAGTAAGGTTTCCTTAAAATAGAACAAGATTCTCTCACAGTCATCAGAAATTTAAATATTTGTTTTTAAAATACTGACAAAGTTATTTTCCACAGACACTAGCAAACAAAAAATTGGTCTTTAAAGTAAAGGTGTCTGTCAGCCTAAACCAGATGAAGGGTTACAGGGATCTTATTTTTAGTGTAAGGCTGTGGTGTGTGTGTGTGTGTGTGTGTGTGTGTGTGTGTGTGTGTGTGTGTGTGTGTGTGTGTGTCTGTGTCTGTGTCTGTGTCTGTGTGTGTGTATACAGTGTGTATTGAAGGCCAGAGGCGACACTGGGGCCAGGGTTGACCTCTGTCTTCCTCAATCACTCCACCGTATTTGTGAGACAGGGTCTTGTACTGAACAGAGAACTGCCCAGTCCCTTTAATTAACCCAAATAGCTTGCTCCAAGATTGCATGCATAGGCAGTGCCATTTACATGGGTGCCAGCATTCCAAACTCTGGTTCTTGTACTTATCCAATGACCCAAGTCCTCTCTGGATTCTTTTTTCTTTTTTCTTTCGTGTTTCTTCGTTTTCTTTTCTTTTTTCTTTTTTTCTCCTCCCTCCCTCCCTCCTCCTCTTTTCTTTTCTTTCTTTCGAGCCTTGGCTCCCTGCACTCCTTTTTGTGGACCAGGCGGGCCTCAAACTCACAGAAATCTGTCTGCCTTTGCCTCCTAAGTGCTGGAATTAAAGGTGTTTTCACCGTGCCAAGCCTCTCTGGAATCTTAACTGTTCCTATATGTTTTGTTTATGGTTGTGTCCGCCAAGCCTGGACAGTTGTCACTTGTGGAACCAGCTGAGGGAAGGAGTTGTGAAATATTAGAAACAGGATATTTGATGAAATGGTTGTTTGAAAATTGGTAGCATAGTCCATGTTACTTCATTTAGAAAGTGATAATTTCTGATTCTCTATCAATTTATTTTGAAATATTTCAGAGGTTCTTTTAGGCATTATACCACCCAGAGGCTTACTGTAGATAGATAGAGTTAAGAATCAAATGTAGTCCTTGCATTAATAGACCAAATTGATTGAGTGCAGAAATTGGATACTTAGGTTGTCAGTCAGGCAAAGCTAATCATGCACCTGAATTAGTCCACAAGGCATAATGCTGTGCAGGGTACGTGGTGTTCTGAGCAGGAAGCCAGACCATGGCATTTGTTTTCTAAATGTGATCTAAGGGTATACTAGAATAATCAGTAGCAGTTAGGTGCCAGGAGAGAAGACTGTGAATAGAAGGAATCGTGTGTAGCAGTGGCTGTCTGGCAAGAAATAATAGGAAGGCAGCCATCGATGTGAAGGTAGCAGTAGGAGACAAGCCATGCACATTGGAGAGGACAGAAATCATTCACCTGGCTCACTGGACCACACCTGAGGAGCTCATTCACAGAGCAGTGCAGATCAAGCGTGGCTGCTCTGTGGAGACAGAACTGTTGCAGAGGGCAAAAATGGAAGCAGCTAGGCTGCTTAACTAGAGTTCAGGCAAAGTGAGAGCCAGTGTAGGCTGGCCTGACTGACGGTAGCAAAAGTAGAAATTAATTGAGTATCAAAAATTACACTCAAGAGATAAAATCATAAGGAGTGAATATGGGCTTTGCAAGGGGGAAGCCTGAGGTATTGTTTAAAAAATTCATTTTTAATTAAGTGCATGTGTGTATGTCTGTGGGTGGGGGTTCTATGCACATGAGTTCAGGTGGCTGAGGGGGCCAGAGGCGAGTACTGGATCCCTAGGGCTGGAGTTAGCTACAGGCTGTCATGATTTGCCTGATACTGGGAACTGAACTCCTGTCCTTTGTAAGAGCAGTTGGTGCATTCTTAGCCACTTATCCACCTTACCAGCTCAGGCCTTTTTGTCTGTGTATTTAACTCGGTGCTGCCATTACTAAAATAAGGAAGTCTTGAATGGTTTTGGAGAAGGACAGTTGTGGTACATGCCAGTGGGCAAATCCTGAAGATGAGTAGGACGATTCAATTTGAAAATCAGGGAAGAAAACATGAATTAGTCTAAGACATTGTTATATTAAAGCTATGCTGAGGAATCTGAGATGGGCTATTATGATTTAAGAGTCTTCACGGGGCAACAGATGAGTGAGAGGCACATGTGACATAATGTTGCCACTGTGGTTGAGTATCACTGAGGGAAGGTTCTGAGAGAACTGAGCGTTCTGAGTCAACAGCAGAGCACCACCTTAGACATGCATGTGTGGGGTGGTTAGTGAGGTGGCCAAGTTCTGTAAGGGGTTAAAAGTGAGTGAAATGAGGAAGCAAGTGAATGCATGTGTGATTCTTTCCAGGCACAAGGAAGGTAGACCTGGAGGGAAACGCAATGTTGACTTTATTCGTTTAATGATGTAATTTAGACATGGTAAAGTGTAGATTGTATATGTGTAATTTGACTCTTGGCTCTTACACATTTCCATGACCATGGCTTCCATTCCCAAATGGAACATTTTCATTGCCCAGGAAGATCCTTGTGTCTTGTCCAGGTCCTTCCTAGAGGTACCACTGTGCTGGCTTCCGTTCCTGACCTAAACACAAGTGGACTCACTGGGTGGACGCTGGGACTGGAAGCTGGCACTCAGCAAGGAGTCAGGACTGACCCATGCTGGGAGGGCTTTTCTTCCATCCATCTTATTAATGAGTTATCAGTCATCTTGTCAAAGAATCAGCTTTTGTTTTTACTTCACAGTGTTTTCTGTTTCCTGGCAGCTCCCTTTCACTTCTGCTTTCCTGATTGGGTTTTAATTTGCTCTTTTATCTCTAGCTGAAGTTGAACCTTAGAGCATTGATTTTAAATTTTGTTTTCTAAAGCATTTAAAACTACATTTGCTTTTAAAATGATACTCCACATATGTCTGACAATTTCTGGACTGTTTTAAGTATATTTTTTCATACTTTGAAGACATAACTAGTGTATAATGAGCCTGCACATGCTTGGAGTAAAATGTGACTGAGTTTTGACGATTACAGCTTGGGAGAGACATGGGCCATGTTCAGGCAGCACAAAGTGACGTTTCACTAGGATGTTCCCGTTAACTTATCGTTTCACACATAACACGGTTTATTCAGTCACCTTCTTACTGCACCCTATTCCTCACTTACTGTCCTCCTTCCTCCCCTCAAGTAGACTCCTCTTTGCTTTAAGGTCACATAAATGTATCTGCAAATGTCGATTCTCCATGAGAGAAACAGCAATATTGTTTGAATCTGGTCTGTTTCACCAAGTATGATGACTTCCAGTTGCATCATTTTCCTGCAAATGACATGCTCTCATCCATCTGCACTGTCCCATATTTCCTTTATCCACTCACCTGTTGAGGAGTCTCTAGGAAGGTTCTAGGAAGTATTGTGAACCATACTGCACTAAACGTGGATGTGCAAGCGTCACCCTGGCATGCCGGCTTGGATTCCTTCAGATACGCCAGAGCAATACATGTGGATCACATGGTAAATATATAGTTATTTTTTCAGAAACCTTCATATTGACTTCCCATTCCTGCCAGCTAGTGAACAAGCCCTTCTCTTCCCCACGTCCTCGCCAGCACTTGTCTTGATTGTCTGTTCTGACTGGGGCCAGATGGAATCCCACTGTAATTTTCATTTGCATGTCCCTAGTTGACTAAAGGGGATGAATACTTTTTCTTATATTTATTGCATTTTTATTTCCTTCCTTTTTGAGATTTGTATATTAATTCATTTGCCCAATTTCTTGATAATATTATTTGAGATTTTGGTCTTTAAGTTTTTTTACATTATTTATAGATTCTAGATATTCCTCCCCTTTCAGACATCAGATGGCTAGATCTGTGAGAAAAATTAAAGTTAGTTATTTTTATGTATGCTTGTCTGAGTATATGTATACACCATGTGTGCACAGCTGCCCAGAAAAGGAGGCCAGAAAAGGGTCTCAGGTACCCTGGACCTAGAGTTGCAGGTGGTTGTGAGCCCACATAGGAATTCTGGGAACTGAACCCAGATCCTGTGTAAGAGATCTCAATCTCTGAGCCATCCCTCCAACTCCATTCTCTGTAGTTATTAAAAAGTATATAAGTGATACCCAGTCTGCTTTTTTAAATTTCCTTCATTCTTTATGTTTGGTTCAATTTTTTTTTTTTTTACTAATTTTTCCACATGGACATGGGAACTGCTGCATTGAAACTTCTCCTTCTGTCTAATGTAAGCACTTCCTGAGAATTTTATTGTATGTATTGTGTTGCTTACCTCCCACAAATTTGATTTTGATTACTTAAAAACTTTCATTTTTCTGTTTGAAACACTGATTTTCCTTCTGTTCTCTCCTTGAACTCATACATCCACATGTTAGGGAATGCCCCCAGACACCTTTCTTAGAGATTTCAAGTTAATCCCGTCATGGACAGAGAACAAATGATCCTTATAGATCTGTGCAGGCTTGTTTTATGGTCCATAATATGGCTTAAGTTGTAAATGTTATCCCATGTGCTCTGTACCTCTGTTGGATGGAGTGTCCTCAAACACCAGCCGTGTAAAGTCGTGTGACAGTTGCTCATGTGTTTGGCACCTTCACATGTTTTCTGTGTGCTTACATCAGTGAGTAAAAGAGGAATATAAATGAAACTGTGGCTTTGTGAGTTTCCTCTTCAGCCTTATCTGCATCTGCATCCTGTTTGTCAAAGCTGTTGCTAAAGAGAACATTCAGCACTGTGTGTCTTCTTGGTGAATTGGTCACTGTGAAAATAACCGTTTTTTTTCCTGGACGTAGCCTGTGCCCTGATGAAGCCTTGGTCTTGAAGCAGCTTGAACTCTGCTCAGTTAATGTTATCTCTGCTGTGTCCTATTCACTGCTGGTGGATAACGTAGCTGAGGTTGGCTTTTATGACTCAGCCGAGTCTTCAGTGGGGAATGTTTACGCTACATTTAATACTGTTTCCTATGTGGACAGCCTGTCGTTACCAACCGCAGAATTCCCTTTACTGGCTCATGTGCACCTCTTTGTGTGCACGTCAGTATTTATTACACATCTTAACTTTACTATCTATACTCAGATAACACAGAATTTCACAGATAACCCATAAACCTTTAAGCAGCTATCATATCCTCTTCATTATTGCATTTTTTATTATGGTCAACTACATATAAAATTTACACTTTTTACACATTTTTACATGTAAAACCATTGTTACGGTTTTGCAATCTGTCTCTACACTTTTCATCATGGAAGAATGGAAACTCAGTAGCCCTATGCCCCCAGGCCTTGCAGCCACTGACTCTGTGAATCTGACTTCATAGAAATGTGCCTCATTCCTATGAGTAGAAGCACATGGTTTTCTTTTTGATTAACTTTTTTTTTTTAAGTTTAAAAACAGTGTTCTCAGGTTGTTCCATTTTTCCAAACTTAACTTCCTTTGAAGGCTCAGTGCCAGTGCATCAGCTTCCCATGCTGCTCCTTGCTCCATCTCTCCATGGGCACTTGGGTTGTGTATTGTCAGGTAGTATCCGGGTGCCACTGGGAATAGAGAGGCCCAGATCCGAGGCCTTGCTTTTTTGTTTGGGGCTGTATACTCTGAAGTAGAATTCTAGTATCAGACATGAGGTTCATTGGGTTTCAATAGCAGCTGTATCATTTCACATTTCACTTGTACAAATGACCAAGGATTTCCATATCCTCAACATGAGGTACTCTGATTTTTATTTTTATTTTTATTTTTATTTTTTTGGTTCTTTTTTTCGGAGCTGGGGACCGAACCCAGGGCCTTGCGCTTCCTAGGCAAGTGCTCTACCACTGAGCTAAATCCCCAACCCTCTGATTTTTATTGATCCCAGTCATCCTAATGGTTTTTTTATAATATATTCATATATGTATATATAATTTTAAAAATTAATTTATTTTTACACTCCAGATTTTATTCCCCTCCTGGTCCACCCTCCAACTGTTCCACATCCCATAACCCCCTCCACGCATGCCCCTTCCCCACCCCATGTCCAGGAGGATGTCCCCGCCCCACCTACCCCATGTCCAGGAGGATGTCCCCGCCCCACCTACCCCACTAGACCTCCATGCTCCCTGGGGCCTCCAGTCTTTTGAGGGTTAGGTGCATCTTCTCACTGAACCCAGACCTGGGAATCCTTTGCTTTATATGTGTTGGGGGCTTGATCTCAGCTGGTGTATGCTGCCTGGTTGGTGATCCAGTGTCTGAGAGATCTCGGAGGTCCAGGTTAATTGAGGCTTCTGGTCCTCCTACAGGACCGCCCTCCTCCTCAGCTTCCTCCAGCTTTTCATTGCTTCATTGAGGTTTTAACTTCCACATCCTTAATTATAAGTAATGTGTTCAGTATCTTGTATTTAGTAACCATTTGTTTGTCTTTAGAGAAACATCTGGTCAAGTCCTTTGTTAATTTTTACATTTTATTGTATATTCTGGACATTAAGCCTGTGCATATATGACTTGCAAATATTTTCTCACATTCAGCAGACTGCCTTTTCAATGTTTATTGTGTCCTTTGTGGCCTTTGTGTGATACAGTCCAATTTATTTTCCTTTGGTGTCATCCAAGAAATCCAGTGTCATTAAGAATTTTGTACCTTCACCTTTTTTTGCTCAAGTTTTTATTCTATTCAGCACACACACACACATACACACACACACACTCACATACACTCACACACATACACACAGCCACTCACACACACACACTCACACACACACATTCATACACACATACACACACACTCACACACACTCACACACATACACATTCACACACACACTCACACACTCACACACATACACACACACGTACATGCCTCTGGAGCATCTCCTGTTTCTGTAGCAGACTCAGGTTCAGAGTCCAGCATCCACATGGTAGCTTATAGTTATAGCTATAACTCAAGTTCCAGGGAGACTGACACCTCCTTCTGACCTGTTGGCACCCAGCATGTATGCAGTGCACAGACTCCATGGAGATAAAACATTCGAACATATAAATTACACTAAAAACACAAACACAAAAAAAACAAAAGAAAATTAAATACAGGAAAAGAGCATGGACCTCTCAGAAACCCTCACATATACAATTTTTACACAGGTGTCAAGCAGTCAGGAAAAGATAGTCTCTTGAAAAACGGTGCTAGGAGACCGTGCAACGTGTGTGTGTGTGTGTGTGTGTGTGTGTGTGTGTGTGTGTGTGTGTGTGTGTATGTGCGTGCGTGTGTGTGTGTGTGTGTTTATTGCCAGTCATACACTGTTCTAATTATTCTAAATATATAAGTATTTGATTTTTTGTGCTGCCCAATGTTAGTCTGTAAGAGGAACCCTTTTGTCTGTTGCTTTTGTAGTCTATGGCTTTGCTGAATTCGTTTCTTGGTTATCATGATTTTCTTAGAAATCCTTAGGGATGTCCACAGCTGCATTCTTGTCACCTCCGAGGAATTGTCTTCCTCTCCAGGGTGGATGTCACTTGTTCTATCCCAGTTGCTTGGATGATGACTTCCAGTGCTGTGTTCAGCAGAAGTGACAGAAGCCGCTGCCTTTACTTGATCCTGACTGACAGTGAGAGCTTTCGGTCCTCACCACTAAGTGTGTGAGCTGAGGGCTTTTGTGTATGGCCTTTATTATCTGGCGGTAGTTACTGTCTATTTTACACTTTTTCTCATGAAAAAGTAATTGACTCTTTAGTATCATCAGAGATAATCATGTGGTTTTTCTCGTTTATCCTGTGAATGTGGGATATTAGCATATTAACCCTGAGTTTTGTGTTGAACCATTATTTGTTCTGGCAGTAGATCTCACTTGGTCATCATCTATCACTCTCTTAATGTACTATTGAGTTTGCTTTCCATCCGATTTTATCAGTGGTACAGATCTGAAGTTTTCTTGTAATGTCTTCAGTTTGACTTTGGTTTATGAGTAATGTTTCCCTGAGAATTATGAGATGATTACATCATTTCTTGCTTCCCTTTCCCTTTCCAAACCCTCCCATATACCCTTCCTTGCTCTCTCTCTTAGTCTGTATACTGTTACCTGTAGGTATGTTTTGAGGACCAGACTGGCCATTTGGTGTTGCACAACTAATTGGTATAAAAATATTTTTAATAAAAAAAAAAAACACCTTTTCTCTACTGTTACTCAGCCTCAAGAATTTTGTTGTTCTAACAAAATACTAATACAGAAGTATTCTGTCATTTTTAGTTTTGGATACTGTGAGTGAATGGTGTCAAGTATTTAAGGATATGGTGAAACTCACTAGTCAAGCCTTCTGGTCTCTCCTATTTTGAGAGTTTGATTAGTGATTCAAACTCCTAAATCTCTGAAATCTAAAGGTTTTGGTGAGTTGAGATTATATGAATTAATTTCATCTAGGTTACATAATGTTATAGTCAGACAGTCCTTTTTATTTCTGTGAAACTAGCTAAAATGGCCACACTGCGATTTCTGGTTTTACATACTTTGGTCCTCCTTTTTTGCCAGTGCACCTAAAGGTTATAATCACAGAGCAGACTTTTTAATTTGTGTTTCTTGGATCTATTAATTCACTTACACATGCTCTCATATTTACCATTCCATCCCTGCCAGCTTCAGGAAGGTTGGGTTGATTTGAGATCATTTGCTCTTCATTGTCTCATGGCTGAGCAGCCCGCCTGTGAGTGTCATATTCCCTATATATGCTGGTGCTTGAAGTACTTTTCTAACATTCTTTGAAAATTGGTAGTTTGAGTGTTTGGTCTTTGAATGTCCCCAAAAGTTTACATTGAAGGCTTGCTTGACCCCTGGGTCTGCATTACTGGGCAGTGGTAAAACTTTTAGGAGATGGGCCCTGGTGGAAAGACATTAGGTCATTGAGGGATGTGGCTTTGAAGGGAATACTGGGAATTGAGCCCTTTTCTCTCCCTTTGCTTCCCAGCTTCTTTATAAAGTCCAGTGTCCTCTTTTGTGTGCTTTCACCTTGACACACTGTGCTCCACAGGCCTAAGGCACTTGGGCCCAGGGAACGTGGACAGAAACTGTCGGAGCTGAGCAAAGCAAGCCTCCCTCAAGCTGTTTTGGGCATTTTGCTACAGGCCAGAAAGCGGACTCAGTATGTGCTTAGTTTACACATATTTAATTCTAGGTTCATTCTATGGGTACAGAAGACACTGTATGATTTCAGTCTTCTTAAACTTGTTAAAAATTATGATCTACCATGATTTATTATGGAAAATGACCTGGTTGCATTTGAGAAAACTATAGTCCCTTATTGTTGGGAGGAATATCTTACTTAGTTCCAACTTATCTGCAGTCCCCTGTTTCCTTATTGATCTGTCTGGTGACTATCATGATTGAGTAAGATACTGAAGTTTCTGCATTTATTGTAGTGATCTCCCTTGAATCTGTTCATTTTTGTTTCTTAGCTTTGGGCATGCTGATATTTGATACACGTGTAATTGTCACAGCTTGGGAATAGACCCTTTTGTCATTATGTAGTACTCTTGCCTCTTCATAATTCTGACTAAGGAACAACTGTACAGTCATCAGATGAAAATGAACTGATCTCTTTTGGCTACTATTTCTGTGGATTATCTTCTTCCGTCCACCACACATGCCTTTAGAGCTAGACCTGATCACTTAGGGCAGAATAGAGTTGGAGCCTGTTCTGTTTTCTTCCACCTTTGACAGCGTGTGCATTTTCAGTCGTCTGACTCTGTATCAACTTCTGATAAGGACAGCCTTCTCATGGCATTCTGTTGTCCTTTGTGTGTCGTTTTTACCTCACAGCCTTTAACTAGTTTTTGTTCTCCTCTCATTTATGCTCTCTAGCTATCTTGTCATTGGTGTGCCTTATGGCTATCTGTGAAGTTAAAGGAAACTATTTTAAGTAGCAAATTAAACCTTACCTTCGCAAACTACACTGACAGTTGCCTTCCCTGTCATGTCACTCTCCACTCAGACTACATAAACTCACTTGTCTGTGGTACCATGGAGTTGCTACCTGGTTGAGTGTAGGGTTTGCCTGATGAGTTACTCTCTTGTTGCCTCTTGGTTTCTAGCGTTCACAAAGTGGCTCTGTCCGTGCTTGCTGTTTCAGTGCCATGTTGATAACATCACCGTTAAGACTTTTTCCTTAGCAGGAGAATCTCTTAATGGCTGTTAATATTCACCACAGTGTTTCTGAAGGCCCTGGTTTTATTCTTTTTAAAGAAGTGTGTGTGGAATC
This sequence comes from Rattus rattus, assembly GCF_011064425.1. Lineage (NCBI taxonomy): Eukaryota > Metazoa > Chordata > Mammalia > Rodentia > Muridae > Rattus > Rattus rattus. The sequence continues at coordinate 66,799,803 of NC_046161.1, read as the reverse complement.
TTAGCTCCTTCTGGTGTCTTACTCCTGTGAAACCTTCTCTTCAGAACTGCAAGCACAGGACCTTCCTGGACCTAGTGACTTCTGTTACATCATTTCTCAGAGTTGAGATTTGGTGTCCTCGTCATTTTTGTGGATGAGTTCTCTGATCAGCTCTTTAGAATAAGTCTTTTACAGGCTTCTGGGCCTTTCACCCTGGACATGCTACTTCTGTGTGCCAGTGGTCTAAAGAAAATGTGTGGAGGAAATTTGAGGCTCTTCCTTGGATTTCCAACTTGGAAGTCTGCAGTATGTCATCAGTCCTGTTCTCTTGAGCCCAGCAGGATTCAGTTGTAAACCTATACACCAGGAAGTCCTGCCAGGAAAGATAGTGTAATACGTAGTGGCTCTTACCTCAAAAGGTCAGACCACGTGCAGATTCTGCTACTGAAAATTCTCATGTTCTGTCAAGTTTTGATGTTTTGATTTTTTTCTTAGAATTGAAAGCTAATTTTAAAAATATATTTTGGAAATTGTTTTAATGAGGGAGCTGACTGTAATTAAGTTATTTAGTAATATAAAGAACAATCATGGACTGGAGAGATGGCTCAGCGGTTAAGAGCACTGACTGTTCTTCCAGAGTTCCTGAGTTCAATTCCCAGCAACCACATGGTGGCTCACAACCATCTGTAATGGGATCTGTGCCCTCTTCTGTTGTGTCTGAAGACAGCTGCAGTGTGCATTCATGTAAATAAAATAAATATCTTTAAAAAAAAAAGAACAATCATATTTCAACTAAATTGGTTTTTTTTTCTTCCATAGGATATTACAAATGAAGACCACCAAAAAATTGAAGTGTTGAAATCAGAAAACAAGAAACTAGAAAGACAAAAAGGAGAATTAATGATAGGGTTCAAGAAGCAGTTGAAATTAATTGACATTTTGAAAAGGCAGAAGGTGAGTCTAACAACAGAAGAAAAGCCACAAACAGACCTTTCTACCATAAAGTTATGTTTTCACTTTGTTTATAATCTTACACATAAAATTATATCTAAAGATGCACTGTATACAGGTGAAGTCACATCTGTGTAATACATAGTGAGGTTCACTGGTTTAAAATACACACACAAATGTATGTGTGTATGTATCTATACACACACACACACACACACACACACACACACACACACACACACACACAGTCCCTCCAAACTACAGAAAATACCATATATGAGAATGACTAATTTTAGTGGATTCCTTCCCTCTTCAGACTTTGAGCAGTTGTTCCAAAGCACATTGTATCTTCCTTGAAACATGAAAAAAGACAATTCACAGCCCTCACTTTCTTGTTACAAAGATCAGGTATAATCATATTGAATTATTCTTTTAACAGTAGCTTGGTCTTCACTGTAATATCCATTTAAAGTGTTACACTTGCATAATTAGCATAATAATCCAGTAATAGGGCTTATTTTTGATAGCATATTAACACAAACATAAATTTTCTGTTGTTGTATGTCCTTCTCTAAATCAGACTATATTTTTTTCAAACAGATGCATATTGAAGCTGCCAAGATGCTGTCTTTCAGTGAGGAGGAGTTTATGAAGGCCCTTGAGTGGGGTAGTTCATGAGTGAGCAATTTCAATTTGATGCTTATTTATGTTAGTTTATTTAATATCAAATTGTAGCCTTCTTGCTGTTCATAAGTAGTGAGAACATTTGTGAAATAAAAGGTTCAGATAGTGATCTGTTGAAATAAACAGAATTGTTTGGAGGATGTTGTAAGACAAAGCCAGACTGCAACTCCAGCCTTACTTCCTTTTTCATTAATAGTTGTGAAATAAAGAAGCAAGACTTTGACTTTTAATTCCATTTTACAACTTACTAGACCTGGGAGAGGACAGAGAAGATGGCAGGGCAAGATTCCAGAGATCCCCACCTACAGCTACTGAGGCCTGCCTGAAGTCTGTATGTTATGCAAGGCTGTCACATCAAACAGCAGTGATGCAGGCTGGAACCAGAGTCTGTCTTGCAGGGGCCGTGTGTGTGTTGTCTTTTTCAGTGATTGTGCACAAAGAGATACTCTGAAAAGGGGGCAGGGAACACCTAGGTAAGAAGTGACAGCACCTAGTTGTAGTAAAAGAAAAGTTTTGTTGAGGAGGGTGAGGGCAGTTTTCACTTCCTCTAGCACAGCACAGAAAGCAGGGGAAAGATACTTCATTGGTCTCATTACAGTAAAACTCAGCAGACTCTTGGTCCAATTCCAAACCAGTAAATATGCTAAACAGGAACCCATGGTTCCTGAAGATAGACTGAAGTTCCAGCCCACAGTCACCTCTGGCCAACTGCCTTCCATTGTATTTGAACTTGCGAACCTCCACAACTGGCAGGCCTTGGTTGGCGGTGGGCTTTTGGTACCTATGCTCTCAGACCCTGTCAGCTCTTACTCTGTGCCAGCATAGGAGACCATGGTATTGTAGTCCATTCTCAACTAGTTGTGATGACCCTGGGCTTGAAGTACCCTGTAGTGTTGCAGTGAACTCAGATGTAGACCTAAAGATGCTCTGACAAGAGTAGCTGGACATTCTATGCTGAGATAGTAAGTGCCTACTTCACAATGCATGGATGGCGATGCCTGCCTACAAGAATTAAAAACGTTGGGGACATTGCCAAATAGTCTAAGTTGCCACTGACTGACTCCAAGGAGATGAACACATATAAACTGACTGATGATTCAAGTGAGATGCTTCAAAAGAGCTTTGACTTTTTATTTTAAAATGACAATTCAGTCATCAGTGAGCAAAATGAAAATGCAGTAGAGTGTCAAGTATTAACAGGAAGATGTGTCAACCTGGAGACAGGCAATACAGACTTAGGAGAAGAAAGGAGTACAGCTTCACAGGTAAACACAGGAGAAGTTGGCACATAAGAGGGACAGAAGAAAAATGATGAAAGACTAAAGAAACAACACTTTCTCATCGGAACATAAAATATTCAGGTAAAGGAAGATCAGTGGTTTCTAATGATTTAATCCAAGTAACATTTGCCCATGGCATAGAATCAGCCTGTCAAAGATAGAAAAAACATCCTAAAAGCATGAAGGAAAAAGAGTGGATTCCATTTGAAGGAGTTACACATCTGGCAGCTCATCTCTCTCTGACAGAAACAAGGTAGAATGATCTAGTCAAAGTTCTGAAGGATAAAACCTGTCAAGAGTAATGTACCCAGCTCAGCCATCTTTCAGAGATTTTAGGTAATATTTTCTCAAACTAGCCAATGTGAGTTCATCATCTGCCTTACAAGAAACATTGAGAGGGATTCTTCAAGCTAATGAATGCGATTAGCTAAAGGATGCTAATAAGAAACATTAAGTCAAACAGAGTATTCTGATGCAGATGGAGGCATGAAAACCATTCCCATTTTTAATAAGCTGGAAGTGTTGAAACAAAAGTAACATTTAGTCAAGGATATACAATATAAGAGATGTAATTGTGAACTGCAAAATAGAGTGTAGAAGAAAAGTATAAAATAATAACTCGTAACAGAAACATGGGGGAAAAGCAACGATTCAAACATACTATCTGAGAAAAACTCAACTTTGAAGAAAGTAAGAGGAAGAAAAGAATCAGGAAAGTAAGTAGAAAACACAATGGTAGTGAAAGCAGTATGACTTAGTACATGATGTGTGAATTTCTGGTTTCCTTGAAGACTCGGTTGTGCCATGTGATGTTTTTCTGGAAGCTGTCTGGTAAGAGGTCACGTGATGTCTGGAAAGGATGTGAGTATAACCCAACTGACAGTGGATGATGTTCTTGCATTGGTTCGCCTTGCTTTCTTCCTGATCTGTGCTTGTTAGAATCTTGTAGAGAAATGAACCACAGAACTTCTGGTGATACTCCCTCTGCTTTTTGTCACCTTCTGTGAGTTTGTGCCACTTGGTGGAGCATTGCATGTTCTTCTGGACCAAGCTGCTCCTGCCGGTTCATAGTTGGTGTTTGCAGTGGACTGGACTGCTCACAATGAAGACTGGAGTCACCTCAAAGAACTAACTAAACAGGTCCACATCCTTCTTGTCCTTTTAACCATCTTCCTCTCCTCCTTTGGTCAGAAAGCTATAAGGGAGGTTGACACATTTGAGAACCTTTATGTGGGTTTTGAAAAAAATATAAGCCTTCAGTGAGTGGATTAAATTCACCAGTTAAAGGTAAACAAATCCCATCCCTATGGTGCCTCTAAGAGATTCACTTAACAGAACAGAGATTGAACGTGAAGAGATGGCAAAAGTACTCTATGAAAATGGAAACCAGGAGAAAAATGGGTACTTACAACAGACATTAAGTCAAAAGCTATAAAAACAGGCAAAGAAAATCTTACATAATGGTAAAAGTTTTAAGTCAGCAACAGGAACAGTAGTGAACATGCATCTCCCACAGAGCTAAAATAATAAACACCTGTAAAAAGGAAAGACACAGATACTGTGATATAACAGTATTCAATAACAGATCAGACAGGAAAATTGAAACACTGAACTTATCTGTGACTCAGTTTGAAGAACGCTTGCTTGGCATACACAAAGCCCAACGGTCAGTCCCCTACACCTCATAATCTAGTTTGGTGGTCCACAACCATGATCCTAGCACCGAGGAACAGAGGCAAAAGGGTAAATAACAAGTTCAAGAGCCAAATAACAAGTTCAAGGCCACCCTGGAATACATAACACATTGTCTCAAAAAAAAAAAATCACAAAGAAACATTTGTCCTGAACTTAATTTATACTTTATATTAAATGAGCCTAATCTCTCCAACAGCATTTATATATACATATATATGTGTGTGTGTGTGTGTGTGTGTGTATATATATGTATATATATGTATGTATATTCATATTTGAATGTATAGAACATTCTCCAGGGTTGATTATGTGTCTTAAACAAATTTAAGAAGACAAATTATACCACACGTCTTTCTGGACTATGATGGTATGAAAGAATAGACCAACAAGAAGAACTTCAAAACTTTACAAATATGCAAATTACACACCATGTTCTGAATAACCAGTGGGCTCATGAGAATAAAGCAAATTCTAGACGTTTTACACAAACTGAGGACATAAAAATACATTCAATACAATAAAATCATTTCTGAGGAAAGTTTATAAGAAGAAAATGTCATTTTAGCACTGGAGAAATGTCAAAGTAATGTACCAAAACCAAATTCAATATGGTCAGTACAAGAAAAAACAGGCACGATCAGAGAAGGAATACACTACAAAAATTACCATAACCTGAAAAGTCAAATTCCAAATACTACTCTATTCTGGTCACTAATTTGACACTATGTGAACAAATACCAAATCTGACTTCTTGTGACAGGTTGCAGGCTCACCAAAAGCAATGTGTACAATTAGCTCGAGGGCACGAGCATAAGGTGTACTACTACTAGGAAGGAACAAAGGCCAGGGCCATGGTTGAGTGCAAAGGGGCAGCTGCCGCCAAACCTGACTCCTTGATTCAGTCCTTGGGATACGCGTACACAGTGGAGAAAGAGCGAACTCCTGCACACTGTCCTGACTCCCCAAGGCAGCTATGACCAGCACAGGCCATACCCATCCTCACAAACAACTAAGAAGAAGAAGAAGTGAGGACTGTTTAATTTAAAAAGTAAAAATAAAAGGATTAATCCTAGCTGGGCATGGTGGCTCCTCCCTGTAACCCTACCATGCAGGGCAAAGGCCAGAGGGTCAGCAGTGTGATGTTCCACGGGGAGCTTGATGCCAGTGTGGGTGACAGGGGACGCTGTCTCAACAAACAGACCAATGAATTTCACATTGGGATATAGGTCCCATTTTCAAGACTTCTTTTTATATGTATTTTAAATATTCCAAGATAAAAAATATCAGTAATAATAAGAAAAAAAAAACCCAACTTCTATCCCCAAGCAATTGCAGATACAGCACTAACCCACATCAAATGGCTGGTTTGTCAAAACATACTGTCAGCAATGTTTAGCCAACAGAGAAAACACCTAGTCAGTGATGGAAAAGGGACACACTCACTGTACTGTACACAAAGGCTCATGTGTATTATAAGTGATTATGAGTAATTTGGATTACAGTGAGTTACCTTCTGGAGCTGTACCATCAAGAACAACTGAGACAGGAAATCTGAACACATCTATGGTGAGAAAGGAGATCAAGTAGCTCAAATCCATAATAAAAATGTATTGGGAGCTGCAGTGCTAGCTCACTGGTTAAGAAGAGCAGTGCTGCTTTGCAGAGGACCCAAATTGAGTTCCCAGCACCCACACGGTGGCTCACAACCACCTATGTAACTTTAGTTCCAGGAGTTCAAGGCCCTTTTCTGGCCTTGATTCATCAACTCCTGCAGACATGATACACAGACATGCACTCACGGATACACATAAAATAAAAATAGATACTTAAGAAAAATAAAGTCTCCTCAAAGAAAACACAGGACCTGCCAGCTTCACTGCCAGCTTCTAACAAAGATTTAAGGACCAGCAGTTCTTCTCAAACCAGGCCAAACACCGACATAAAGACATTTCCAAATTCAAGTCTGCTCATCCTAATACCAAAATCATGCAAGGGCAACAAGCAAGTAAACAAAACCAAGCCAACAACTCCCATAGCCCAGTATCCCTGATCAACTCCGATGCAGAAATGCTCACCATAACAGCTTCAATACATTAAACGATCCCTCATCACAGTGAAGTGGGATCGATCCTAGAGGATTTGACACTCAAGTCAATAAACATGTCAGACTGACAGAATGAAGAAAAGGTTTGTAAACTCAGTAAGCAGAAAAGCCCAAGACTGAGCAACATTTCATGACAAAAATTGTCAGCAACGTAGGTTACGGGAAGAATGTGCTGGAGCGTGAGTCATGTACAACAAACCCACAGCCAACACGTCCAACAGGAAAAGGTGAAGCTTAGCCTCACATATTTGTGTATCCAACCCTTTCATATTGTGACATGATATTGTGATGTACAAAGTTCATACTGAAAAACTGTACAACAGAATTACAAATTAAAAAAATTTTTTGAATAACATTTTAAGTTAGCTATTTGTGCTGGTCTGCATTCATAGCTATCCTGATCACATGCCAAGTTGGCCATTCGTACAAGACCTGAAATCAGACAGTTAAGAGCACTGGCTAGGCTGGGAGATGTAGCACCTGCCTTTAATCCCAGCATTCAGGAGGCAGAGGCAGGAAGGTCTCTGTGAGTTCGAGTCAGCCTGGACAGCCAGGGCTACACAGTGAAACTCTGTCTTGACACCCTCTGCCCCCAACACACACACACACACACACACACACACACACACACACACACACACACTCTACTCTCCCAAAAGAGCACTGGTTGCTCTTGCAGAGGACCCAGGTTTGGTTCCCAACGCACATATGGTCACAGTCATCTGTAACTCCAGTTCCAGGGGCTATGATGCCTTCTTGAGGCATTCTTGAGCACTGCACACATCTAGTACATATATGCAGGCAACACGTGTAAAATGTTTTTTTTTTTTTTGGTTCTTTTTTTTCGGAGCTGGGGGTAAAATGTTTTTTAATCTTAGCAGGAATGCTAATTAGAGATAACCAGCAAGAGAAAGAAAAATATGAAGAATGGGAACAAAGAAGTTGGATTGTTCATTATCAAAAATGATTCAGATCAAATCAACTGAGTAAAGTTACAACATAACAAAACCAAAACATACAAATCATAGCACTAACAGCAAAAAACACAGGCTTGAGCTGTAGTCAGTGGCAGAGAACATAGAGAACATGTATGAGACCCCAGGTCTAATCCCTGGCATAACACAGATGAAAGGAGAGGTATTTTTATACACCAGTGGCAAAGTATCAGAAAATTTACAGTGATCCCATTTGTAGTATTGAACAAAAACATGTTAGACTAAATGTAACCAAGGAGATTGAAGATGGCTGTGTTGAAAACTATAAAATACCGATGACAAAAACTAGAGAGAAGTAAATATTTTTTTTTTTTTCTTTCTTTCTTTCTTTCTTTCTTTTTTTTTTTTTTTTTTGGAGCTGGGGACTGAACCCAGGGCCTTGCACTTGTTAGGCAAGCGCTCTATCACTGAGCTAAATCCCCAACCCCGTAAATAGGTATTTCATGCTTATGAATTAGAAAGCTGACTTACAAACTGCCCAAAGAGGTCTGCAGTCTCAGTGTAGTCCCTGTGGAAACACCCAGAACATTCTTCAGAAATAGAAAAACAATTCTGTAATTTACAAGGAACCACAAGAGCACACATCACCAAAGTGTTAACTGAAGGCTGTCTATGGAAGCTGTACTAATTGTGGTACTAGCCAGCAAAGGGGGGACTAGAAGAAAGCAGAAAGCACCACCATGTTCACCTATGAAGTGGGGGCTCCTAGCTCTTTGGGAAGTTATGTCAAATGATGTTTTGCTGAGGCACACAAGCAAAAGGATTTCTCAATAAAGCAAACATGTGAAAGAATGTTTTCCTGAAGCAGACCCAGGTGAAAGGATGTTTTGATATAAAAAACATGTGAAAGGACCTGTGGTGAAGGAGTAACTCTGACCCCACAGACAGTGGGAGAAGAGCACTCAGCATTGGGTTGGTTCGCGCTGCCTCACTGGTCTTTGCTAACAGCATGCATTATTGGTTCACCTTACATAGCACTGTTGAACTCAACTTGTGATGATGCCACCATTGAGAGAAACTGCTTGTGAGGTTCCTACGGTGGCTTGCTGCTTCAGCAGCCTTGCCTCAGACCAGTTGGCAAGCCTGGCAGTTTCTTCAGAATTGAGCCACAGCTGCTGGTTCGTGCCTGCTGTGTGTCTGCTGAGAGCCTGGTCTGCAGCTGCTGAGTCGGATTTGGTGTTTGCTCCGGGACTGAACTGCTGCCACAGAAGACCCTGCTCACTCTCAAAGAACTATTGCTAAACAGGTCCACTTCCCCCATATCTTAATTACTTTTCCACCACCTCTGCTGGGTGGTGGGCTAAAGGAGGTTGAACCCTTATTAAAAGTAGGCTGCAGGGGGTTGGGGATTTAGCTCAGTGGTAGAGCGCTTGCCTAGTCCCCAGCTCCTAAAAAAAGAAAAAGAAAAAAAAAAGTAGGCTGCAAAAAAATTTATGCCTACAGACCTAGAGTGTTTGTTTATTTTTGTAAAGATGACCACAAAAGCAATGATCACAACGCTGCACAGCCAAGGAAACAACACAGAGAGGGAACAGAATACGGAATAGGTGTAAAAATGTGCACGCCTGTAATCCCAGGATTTGGAAGGCAGAGGCAGGAAGAGTTTTGGGAGTTTCAGGACAGCCAGGGCTACAGAGAGAAATCCTATCTTAAAAACCAAAAACCAACCAATCAAACACCAAAAAATCCAGAAAACTAACCATGAATGAACTCGGCACGGAGAGAGAGGACAGTCAACACACAAAGACCTAAATAGACATTTCTTGAAGACGTACAACCAACCAGTAAATATGTGAAAAATTGTTAAAATATCACTGTCAGGGTAATAAGTGAAACCACACTGAGAATACACCTCAGCAAAATTAAAATAGCATACATGTACACACATGTACATACACACACATACACATATATAAATGCAATCTCATATATAATGTACATATGAGGTGGGGACTGGAGAGATACATGAACATAATCCTGTAGATCCTCTATATCCACACGGCAGCTGTCCAATTCCAGAGATCTGATGCCCTCCTTCTGGCCTCAGGCACTGCACATATGTGTTACACATACGAACATGCAGACAAATGTCCATATACACAAAATAAAAATAAGCCTTTAAAAAATTAGAAGAAAACAAATGTTTGGAAGGCTGTGGAGAAAAGGGGACCGTTAAGGGCTAATGGTGGGAATGTAGTGAGTACACACACATCTTAGAAAACCCGCGGTGTGGGGGTTTCTCGGGATGATAAAAGTCATCCTGTTGTCAGGAATATATACATTTTAGAAAGCTTGTGTGTTGAAGACACATCTGCGCTGTCTGGAGGATGAGTACACAGAAGAATCTCTGGACAGTAGTACTGGACACACTGAATGGTTAGCTTCTGTGTTTGGCCTGTGTGGTTCTGTGCTGTGTGTGACAAGACGGTATCCTAGGATGCATAGTGAATAAAAGTGACTAATTCTCGGTTAACATACCAATGTGTTTAATCTGTCTAAGTATAAATGATGAAATATGAGATGTTTTAGAACATGCAAATAGACAGTAAACCAGGGCCTACTGTCACCAACTGGAAAACAGCAGTTGTGCTGACATCTAGTGGCAGCATCTGAAAACTCCAGGTTTCGCCCAATCTTGCTATGAAGACCCCTTCTCTTCACAGACTTCACTCTTTTTCTGATATGCTTTCCTGAACTCTTCACCAAGCATGTCCACATCGTCTTCTTTTTTAAACACTCCCTACAAAAGAGCATCTTGTTGGTTACTTTTGAACATAAGAGTACGTCACTGAACTCTCTGAGGGCTAACACGGATATGCCGCTAATGAAGTTTGCCAAGATAATGAGATCTGTTCAACAGGTTATAGAAACTTAATTTTGAAATATCAGTACTTTCCAGAGACTATGGCAGCTTCAAGTATATCCTGAATATTCTTGAGCTTCTCCCATTTTCTGATTAGTCAACTTCAGAGTAGAAAATTGTTCTAGTGATCTGTTGTGCCTTGTGCTCTAACTACAACTGTGACTGCCACCATTGCCTGGAAGGCATGGAGCTCTGAGCCTGCTCTATTCTACCCTTGTCTGAGGAGCTGTCCTATATAAGGGAAGGAAGGGGAAGCGGCTGATCTGGGTTAGGTTGCTGTGGACACATTGTTTCTGCCTCAGCTTGTGGCTCATTTTGGGACACTGAATTTAACTCAAATAGGCCCTGGCTGCCCTCCACTCAAATGCTGAAATCCAAAGACCCTCTCAGCATTCATAGTCTGTTTTATTAAATATACCAGTCACGGGTGGATTTTGGCATCGGGCTATCGTATACATTTAAATCTACCTAATTAGACTGTAATACCTACGGCTAGAAACTTTTAATAATTTTTCTTTTCCTTTCATTGGTTAAGGACTGAACACACTTGATTCTGCATAGTCAATAAAGACCTCAAGCAACATGACTCATATATTTGAAGGACTATGTATGAATCTCCATGTTTGTATAAACAAGGAAAAGAAAAAAAGAAAAGAAAAGAAGGACTGTGGCCTTATGACTCTCCATGTTTGTATAAACAAGGAAGCTAATTATTAGCAGTCACAATGTATCTCAGATACATGAAAATTCATTGCCTATTGGAATAATTCTCGAAAGTTGAGGCTGCCTAGTACCTACTTACAGTCAGTCTCCTACAGAGCAGGTCTCAGCTTCATGTCAAGCATGTGTGTCACCAATGACAAGGCTTTGTGTTTCTCACCTTCACGTTTATCCTTTTACATTTGCTCTAGGGTGCTGTGCTCTCTGATTTCCCATGCAACAAGAACAAAGAGCCTCAAAAGTGTTAGCCCAGGGGCTGGGGACGTAGCTCACTCCATAGAACACTTTAGTATCAAGGCTCTAGGTTAGATTTCCCAGCACCACACAAGCTTGGCAAAGTAACACAAGCCTGTAGTCCCACCTCAGGAGAAGCAAGGAGACCAAACGTTCAAGGTCACCCTCAGTTTCATAGGGAGTTCCAGGCCAGCCTGGGCTAGACCTTGTCTCAAAAAGTAAACAAGTAACTCTAGCTCAGATCACTAATAATGTTCCAGGGCCAGCTCTCCCGGTAGAGGTATTTAAAAAGGACCATGGTGCTCAACACTGCCAGAATCCCAATGCTTCGTCAACATCATGAAATCACATGAAATCGCCCTCCGACATTCTAGAAGCTCACTTCAGCGCTGTGCTTATTTTTTCCAGTATTGTTAAGCACGAAGCTCACACACTAAGGTAAATGTCACTTACTTTGGGGAGATAGCCTAGTAACTTTGAGGCGTGTTCTTTGAGGAGTCTCAGTCTCTCTTCTTCAATAATCTCATTGATGCAGCCCTGCCGTCTTTGTTGTAGTTGCAATTCCTCCAGCTCACGTTGCTGAAAGTGAAATAAAAAGTCTTAACTGTCACAAATCACATTAATCTCTTATGAAGCTTACAAATAAAAGCTAAAGATAAGACTGACGGGTTAATTATAAGTTTAGAAGATAATAGTGTATGTGAGTACACTGTCACTGTCTTCAGTGACACACAAGAAGAGGGCATCAGATCCCATTCCCGATGGTCGTGCACCACCATGTCAGTGCTGGGAATTGAACTCAGGACCTCTGGAAGAGCAGTTGATTCTCTTAACTGCTAAGCCACCTCTCCAGTCCATAGTGTATAGCTTTACACATATAAATATACATACCTGTTCTCTTGAACATTTTAAGAACAAGTTATATCCCACCCACATTTTTTCCTTTATTTTGTGATACTGATGTTTGAACCCATGGCCCTGCACCTGCTAGGTATGTACTCGACCACTGAGTACTTAGCCCTATGAAAGGAAGTTTAGAGAACATATTTTTTTAGAAAAATCTTCAATCTCAAGAAAAAATTTATTCAAATGAGCAATTTCCTAATAAATTCAGCGAACATTTATGGAGTTCCCACCATAATATACCCAGTACCCAAATAGCCAAAACAGTTGATAGTGTAGGACAAGAAAAAAATCGTAATGCATAAAACAGAACAGGGTTATCTAAAGATACATTTGTCCAAGTGCATCTTTAAAGGCCTAAGTGGAGCCTAATGTAGACATCAGAGTCCCAGCAAAGAGCTCTAGTCACTTCTGGAGAATTTTGTGGCTACTTGGAGCTATGGAATGCACATGTGATGTCGTCTACATGGTGTTGGGGCCACAGGATGCAGAAACCTTTAACCAAACCAGACTCCTGCGTAGGATCTGCAGAAGTGGGACCTGAGGTCTCACACAGGCTGGGTAAGAAAACACAGAGCAGCAACCCAGCCCTCCATACTGTGATTTAATGAGATGATGTGATGTCTCTAATCTGGGCACAACACAGAGTTTTCCCCACACTAAGTGTTTATTCCCACTTCACATAATTCCACTGTAAGTTAGGTTGAGTGGTTTAGAAAGGTGTGGGACAAGGCCCAAATAAACTGGTAGTACGAAAGTTTTTAGGAATTTGTTTAAACCATACACATTCTTAGAGGTGGACAGGATTATAGACAGTTACTTAGGCCTCTAACATATAAAAGGGCAGTTCAGTGCTTTTAAGGCTATACAATGTCATGAATGATCAAGTTCTGTTAAGGCATCCACATTTGCCCCTGGGCCAAAACAAAACTGTTGTCTTACAACACTGACATCTAAGCCTACTTTTCATACTGGGAGTGTTTACCATTAAAATCTAAAACATACGATGTAGCCATGTATTTCTAGGCAGTTTGCATGTCTTGCTGGCTTTTCTCTGAGTGTTCTGATCAGCTCTGTAATCCCTAGATAGTCCACTGGCCCTACCCTTCTACAGGAGAGTTAGTTCTTAGGTCATACAGGCAAATTCAAACCCTCTTTAATTTCCTATATTCTTTAACAGTTACTGCCTTCATTAGCTCAGCATTTGAAAAGACTTACCATATGTCAGGCAAATTGTACTTTATAGATCATTATCTCCCTTAAAGGCTAGATTCAAGCCAAGACTTAACACCAGGCCTAAGCAATTGAGGCTTTGATCTGTTTAAGTGCTCACTGAGGTTTAAGTGTGAAAGGATATGAGATTTATAAAATTCACTGATTGCAGACTGAGCAGTTACAAGGGGACCAGGTTGAAATGTCAGGGTGCAGGAGGGCCTGCTGGCCTCTTGGTCTTTTGTGATTATACCATTTATACACTTTCTTTTTCCTAACATGTTTTTGTTTATTCTCCTCATCTCAAACTATAATGTTCTCCAAGACTCAATCCTAGACTCCTGATGCTTTCTCATGTTAACACTGAGATCTCAGTTAAGTCTCTTGGGCTGCTTAATTCTGGGTAAGCACTTCTCAAAAATCAGTAAATACATAAATAAACAAAAAACGAATAAATGAATGAAAACCAAACCAACTAAACAAATAAAAATATCAAACAAGCAAAACCAGCCTAAGCTTCACTGTAACATGTAACCATACATGTGCTCCTGAGTCATACTTGAAATCTCTGAAATATTTTTATTCCTTCCTTCTTCTACCCTATATGTTAGGGTAAAAAAAAATCATACAGTCTCATTTACTTTTTGTGAAAAATAATCAAATTCATCTGATGTCTCCTACTGTTGCTGTTTGTGGCCTGTAAAAGCTAGGAACGCTGCTTATATTACTTACGGTACTGACATGCCCTCTCAGAGGCTACTCACTTACATTACTTACGGTACTGACATGCCCTCTCAGAGGCTGGCTCTCACCACATGTAGAGTTTTCATTTTTTTAGAGCTTTCACACAAGACTGTGTTGGGTTCTTTAAAATACCCTTTCAGTGACACAGATCACTTGATGATTCTTTCAGTTTACCAATGAAACATAAATATGTCAGTATGTCAAATTCACAGGCTGGTTCTCTGCCCAACTTTTTTTTTCTTATTAGACGGGGTTTCTCTGTGTAGCCCAGGCTGGCCTCAATCTCTGAGGTCTGCCTGCCTCTGCCTCCTGAGTGTTTGGATTAAAGGCGTCTGCCATACCACGTGGCTCCCTATCTGACGTTTAAATCAACATTTCCAACAATCAACCTTCTCTTCTGGCCACAAAAATCAATGTGAACAAATACATATTCCTTCAAAGCTATTTTCCCCTGGACGTCCTCTTCGGGACATGGCCTGCTCCCTGAAGAATGCGGTAACTCTATTTGTAATTAGTAGCTGCCGTAAGTCCTTGCCTCTTCAGATTTAAATGGTCCCTAGTGTCATCAATTCTGCATGGTTGGCGTCTGTGAAGCCCCTTCCCCATTTGCAAATGTCCCCTCCTATCACTGAGATCAGTGCATGGCTCACTGGCCTCCTAGCTCCAGTCTCACCCCTTTTACATCTATTCTCAATGATGCACTTGAATGGTCCATGCCAAACTTAACGTGCAAGTTCCTTAATTTTTCAGTGACTTTTCTTCAGGGAAAAATCCACCTTAATAGTCAAAGGTATCACGATGTGTAATTCCTCTCTGTTATACCAATGTTGCCACACCCGTATCACACACAAAATATATTTATAACTTATTTTTATATTCTTCTCAACCAAGACTAAATTCACAGATGTTAGTTCTTAAGTCCAGCACTTAAAAGTCTCAATAATCAGTATCTAGATGCTTTAATAAATGACCACTCAGTAAATGTATAGCTCAGATGACTAGTAAACAAATTCCTAACGTCGTATGACACAAACAGTTTTCAGGGCCTGGGGAGATGGTTCAGTGGATAAAGTGCTTGGCACACAACCATGAGGACCTGAGTTCCTATTGTCAGAACACAGGTGAGGTTGGGTGTCTAATTCCAGGTTTTGACAAAATGGGAGACAGCAATAAAAGAATCCCTAAGAGCTACAGGCTGGCCAGACTCCAGGACAAGTGCAGGGGAACTACATGGACCCTGCCTTAAACTGAAGGAGAGGGGCAATGTGAGGTTGTCCTTTGCTACACACACACACGCACGCACGCGCATTAACACACACACACGCACGCACTTGCGCACACACACACACACACACGCACGCGACGCACTTGCACACACACACACACACACAGACGCGACATATAGACGCTGCAAGACGCGACGCACGCACGCGCACGCACACATGCACGCGTTTACTGATGAACACACATGAGCTGGTTGCTGTTTAATGAAAATAACCAAAGAACCCAGCGCTTTCCTTACTTTGTCTGCAAGGAACTGGTTACGCCGTTCTTCGATGAGTTTCTCCACGGCCCGTTTGTGTTCCAGCTGCTTCATCCGTTGTTTCTGGGCATTCATGAGCTCTATGCGGTCATCTTCAGCAAACTTGGCCAGCATGGCCTTCTTGAAGGCCTCCTCCTCCTCTTTTGCAGCCTGCAGTAACACTTCCCTCAGTGCCATTTGGTCTTTAAAGTCTTGCCGCCTGTCCCTCTGCATCCTGAGTCGCTGCTCCACCTCTTCCTGCACAGTGATGAAGCCAGGGTTAAGTGTGTCCCTGCATTTTCATGAGAGGGCAATCTAAGCTAGAGGGCGCCAGGAGGAGGAGCAGGAGCTTGAGGACAGCCTGGGCTACAGTGAGATGCTGTCTCAGGAAACAAGACAAATAATAAGACAGAATTTGGGGACGCTGCAGAATAACTATGGAATCAAGCCTTTTCATGGCACACCCCAGCCCACCCTCTGGCCCAGCTGTGCACTGAGGCCGGAAGAGCCTTCGGGATGCCCTGGAGTTGGAGTCAGAGGTCCTTGGCCCTCTCCAAGAGCAGCAAGTGCTCTTAGTTATTGCTTCTGTAACATGGTGCTCATCGATTATAAAATTTAAGTTCTATACAGGTGCCATCCGGTTTCTAGCTTCAGAATTGACATGTAACTACCTTGAAAGGAGCTACCATGAAAGCCTTTGCACGCACCCGAGTTTACTGATCTTGAACCAAGGACAACCCTGTCATCTGTCCACACCAACTTCTTCACCTTGTGACATCAAAGCTGCATGTACCCATTCTAGTTTCCAACTCTCCAATAATTCTCAAAGCAAGACAAACAAACACTCCCAAAACTGCAACATAGTTTTAAAAAGAAAATCAGCCATCTAGTAACGAAGTTAGAAGTTTTTCAGAAAAATAGAAATGTACTGAGCACAACTAAATTCCTCTTCTGTAAGCTTTTATTTTCTAAACACACGAAAATTTTCATATACAAAAAAATGTAGAAACTTTTATAGTAAGCACCCACATTCCTAACAGCTGGATTCTACTATGCAGCTTGCCATTCTTGTTCTGTCATCCATCTGCTCACCTGGAACTACGCACATTCACTCCCACTCTCTCATCTGATCATCCCTGCCCAGTCCCAGCGCCAGCCCCGGGAGCCAGTGCCCACGAGCACCTAACATCCCAGCAGCTGCACCAGCCTCCTCTCCACTCCATGTGCGTGCGCCCTACTCAGCCCTCCTGAGAGCAGTCGGGCCCCTCAAACACAGAGTTTTATGTCTGGGCACACGATGGTTTATACTGCATACTCTGTACTTACTTGCCAAGTAATTATACAGACATCAGGGCTTGAAGAACAGTTTCGTTTGTGACATTTTAGTCTGAATGCCTCTTGAGTTTATGACATCTGCACACAGTAATGTGCTTTATATAGTACGAAATCCATCTATCTATCTATCTATCTATCTATCATCTATCTATCCATCTATCATCTATCTATCTATCTATCCATCCATCCATCCATCCATCTATCTATCTGCACATATGCAATCCTGGGAATCTACCACCTATTCAAAATTTTTATTCAACAGTGAAGACATCTTGCAAAAAAAAAAAAAAAAAAAAAAGGAAGAGGAAATGTTTTTACTGTAAAAATGTCCACACACCCTCTGCTGGGTCTGCATAAAGAATACACTAGTTACTAGCACTGTGGGTTACCACATTTCCTGCCCTTTCTTGAGTTCCAAAACCTGTTCCATGGTCTTGAAACCTTCAAATCATTTGCTGTACAGTCACTCTGACCCCAGTAACTTTCTAGAGTCTGCCAGTATCACAGCCTTAAACAAGGACATGTGTACAGATAGGTATTGTAGTATAGAGACAGCAGTAAGGAACAGAATGTAGCAGGAATAGCAGGAAAAAAGAAAAGCCAGCCCAGGGCATGCTGGGAAGATGGTTACACTGTACTCACTGAAGCTGTGTCTCAGGACCTTCCCTAGAAAAGGACAGAAAGAGCGATCACCCATCAGTGATTTCCCAGTTGGTGAGGGGTGGTTAGAGAGGTCTGATTCCTGCTGCCAGAGCTCTCCGCCGACTGTGGAGAAGCTGCCAGCACAGTTAAGCTAAGCTCTCACAAATGTGCCCCACAGCTGTCTCCAAAGGACAAAGGGAATGCATTTCCAGAGATGGCTGCCTTGGGAAAGCAGCTGACCTCACAAAGTTCCATTTGCGTCATCCATTCATAGAGCATTCTTGAGTACTTCTTAGTACCATTAAAGGCTCACATGCTGTATCATGTTTACATACCCATCGGCTGATGGGCATGAAGGCTACTTTCATGTTTTAGCTATTAGAATTACACGTGTAAACACAAGATCATAGCTTTTAACTATTCCTTTCTAAAACTGTAAAGATAATACTTTCCACTAACCTCTCCTGTGTCCCACATATTTTAAAAATTATTATCATTCAATTTGAAGTATCTTTCTTTTGCTCATTGCTTATTAGAAATACATGGTTTCATTGTGGTACACTTAAGGACCGTATAGTCATTTTTATTATGGATTCTTTACTGTAGTGAGAAAACATTTGAAATGACTTAAAATCTTGTGAATTTATAGAGGTTACTTTGTGTTCTAGGAGCCGGTCTGTGTGTATTGTGTGGATGGATGGGATCTGTACTGTGCTGCTGTTTGCTGGGTGGAGTCTTTACCATCGGCTGCGTCAGCTGTCCCGGCTGTCATTAGGCAGTGTACTGTTCCTGGGGATTATTAATGATAGAGGAGCATCTCCTTTATCACAGCCCTTAGGATTATGGCATGTTCCTGGATGAATTTATTTTGACTACAAACTTCCCTGTCCCAAAGTTGACTTTGCCTCATTAACATACACACTCCCGTCTGCTTGGCAGCTGTACTGTGTCCTCCATCTTGTTTGAGCTTGCGCATGCGCTCATTTAAGCCGTGTGGACTGTGACTGACCCAGCTGCATCATGCCCTTCAGACGCTCTGTTTTTGTCAGGTTGGAGGACTTAAGTCTTCCGACTGCAATGCTGATGTTCACACACAGTGCAGTCACCACCGCGGCTGAGTAACTGTGCTGTCCTCCTGCAGCTTCACCTCAAGTCTTCCCTTCCCTCACCACCCCTCCCGTTGGAGACTCACTTTCATTTTCAGTTTGATGAACGCGGCATACTCCTCCAGGTACAGCTCCTGCCTCACTCGCTCTAGGTCGTCACGCTGCCGCAGTGTTTCCTCCAGCTTCTGGATCAGCTGTTAATAAAACACATGTTTAGAAACCCTGGACTGGGCCACTGTTCAGGAATTCAGCACTCTTTAAAAAGTGATCTTTTATACCAAATTCTGCCGCTGGATCCTCTTTTCCTCGCTCTCTTGGACTCTGGCCATCCGCTCCCCCTCTCTTTGCTCCTGTATTTTTGCAAACTCTAGGATTTTCCTGTTCTCTTCCTCCATCTCCTCGCGCTTCTTCTGTCTCCAGAGGTCTTGTGCCCTCTGGAATTCTTCAATGTACTTCTGAATTGCATTCCTTTTTTCTAATTTTTGCTGTCTTTCCCTAAAAAGCAATCAGGAGAATGGTTTATAGTTACAGAAATAATAAAATAATGAAAAAATAAGCTGTTCGGAGTCTGTTGATTCACCAGTACAACACACTTTCTGGTGTGGACTTTCCAGGAACACTGCTGGGCTCTCTTCTAAGGGTGACATTTCAAGCATCTCATTTCAGAAAGGTGGCAGTCTGTCCACAGAAGTCATACAGCATTCTGTACTTAAGCTGTATGCCAAGGAAAGCCAACAGAAAACGTGTTCTGAGAGATGAGACTACAGAACACACATGAGATGTTTCAGGTCATTCACGACCTACACATCTACTGTCTTTCAGATCACCTATTACTAGTCATGCTGACCAAGGTGAGGAAGAGCTGTACAAGTCATGACAGAGCTCACACTGAGCGAGCACACACCGGGGGTGGGCGGCTCAGTGGGCTTTGTCCTCGGGTGGACTTACAGCTGATCCTCCTCGTAGATCTTCCTGACAATTTCATCTATCATGAGTTTTTCCTTCAGCAGCTGCTCATACGCCTCCTGCTTCTTCCTCTCTTGATCTTCAAGCTGCTTCTCCAGGTCCACGTAGTACTGGGCCCTCTCCTTGTCCCGCTTCTCTTGCTTGGCATTCTCTTCCTTCAGTAGTCTCTCATGCTCCTCCATCATGATTCTTTCTATCTCCGAATCACGTTTCTAGCATTGAAACAAAATTAACCCTTCCATGTTCAGGAGTGGACAGAGTTTACTAAAGCACTATAAACAGTTGGACTCTCAGAAATCTGCTATGTAAATATTCTCTATCTATTAAGCAGGAGGCAAGAGTTAGTCTTTGTAAGCTGGAGGGTGTGGATGAGGACTCAGATCCTAAAGGGGTGCACCTGTGTTCCTACTCTTTCTAGAAGCTCTTAGGACAACGCCTGGCAAGGATAATAAAATCCACATTCAGAAAATACAAAGTAAAGGTTTAATTATTTTGTTTTTAACTACTTCAGTCACCAAACCGTTGCTTCCTCTGCAAGTTGATCGCCAGAGTGTCTGTTTCTAAAGCACTGTTGATCAGCTGCTGCTGAATGCCCTCCTGCCCATCGTTGTCCAAGGACCCTGAGCCACTCTCCAGTTCACCCAGCGCAGCTCTTTGCTCCCACACGCCCTTCTCTGTTATTTATTAGGCCCAGTGTGGTGATTTCCACTGAAAAGGTCACACACATCACTGTGGCTGCTCTCTCTCTCGTTTTCAGTTTCATTCATCAAGTGCCACCCCGAGTTACAGACGACAGCCTTTCTCTAAGCTCAGAGGCCCATGCTTCATTTCAGCACGTTCATAACTGAGGAAGCGTAAACACTGGAGCAATGTTGGAAACTACCCTTATCTGTTGTGACTGCATCTCAAAGGCAGGAACAGTTAGAGCAAAGAAAAAGAGGGAGCAGACTGGAAGACAAGTGCAGTTATTCCTAAAGCTCATGGTATCATGCATGGCTGGTTATCAGGTTAACCACAAGTTCTCTTACCTTTGCTCATGCTGTATTATGTTCTTCTAGAATAATACGTATGATAACACAAAATGTACATAGATCCCACAGACTTACAGAAGCGCAATGCTCTAACTTTATAAATAAGAAAACTAGCTAAGGCTGGAGAGAGCTCAGTCTGTAACAGCACCTCACATACCTGGGTCTCACTACCATTGCAGGCCCAATTCCCTCTTCTGGCCATATGAGCACCGCATGCATGTGGTGCATGTAGACAGGCAAGCAAACATGCACACACAAAACAAAGCAAACCTAACGAGTACATAGATATCCTCTATTTACGTCAAGTCCTAGGACTACGGCTCTAACTTCGTGAGTCAATTTTGATTGATCTAGAAGACAGTAGCAATTTCTGGAGTCAATGTCTCCAGTGGCCTCATTTATCAGAGTAATCAAAACTGCAAACCCAGAACAGACAAACTGTACATTATGTTCTATTCTATCACTGGACAAACGGGACTGTACAGTTCAGTCTCTCCATCTTCCTTAGGCTGTCGCTGTTAGCAGTGTGTTCTATGACAGTGGTTCTCAACCTGTGCGTTGTGATTCCCTTTCGGGGTAGTCTAGCGACCTTTTCTCAGGGTGGTATATCAGACGTCCTGAATATCAGACATTTACACTAACAGTGCATTAACATTTACATCGTAGCAGTAGTAAAATTACAGTTATAAAGTAATGGAAGAATCTTATGGTTGGGGGTCATCACAACACAAGGAGCTATATTAAAGGGTTGCAGCATTAGAAAGGCTGAGAACCACTGTGTTAGAATCTCCTAGAGTAGCCTGTGCCTATTCTTATGAGCTCTCAACTGTACCACACTGGTTAGATATTGTTGTTACTATGTCTATAATACTATGTGTATAAATGTTTGTTAGTATCCATAACCTACATGTATAACCATACATTCATATGTAACTGTTCGGCTTCTCTGTGTGAATGAGCGAGGTGATGACTAAGATGCCATGCACCTTAGTTTTATGTGTTAACTTAGCAAACCTTATTTTCACAGTGCATGGCACTGCTGCTGGCGCAGCTCCTGAAACTTCAACCTGGGAGCAACCTTCCCCTCAAGAGTTACACAAACCCAGGGGAGAAAGGTTACTACCGAATACGAGTTAGAAAATGAGATGGACGGAGAGCCCAGAGAAAGGGTGTGGATTGAACAGGAAAGCTCTGTGTACACTGCCAGGCTATACATACTCATAGGTAAACAGTGGAGAGCATGCAGACAGTTTGTCTAGTTAGCTTGTCATGGAGTAGGCTCAGGAACAGTGGATGAGGGAGTTACCTGGGCCCGAGGGCTCCAGTGTTCCAGCAGACACAGTGGAAATCACCTTAGGGTCTAAACATTATGGTTTGGGGAACTGGCCAAGCAGGTTCTTCACAGGGGCGGCTGCTCTCAGAACCTGGCCTGCCTAGTCCCTAACAAAGCTCAAAGGACTGCAGAGACCAGAGTCCGCTTTACCATTTGCTCGTACTTGATGACGTCCTTCTCAACAATCTGGGCTGCTCTCTCTTTGTTCATGTAAGCCGCTTTCAGTTTCTGCTCCAATTCTCTGAGCTCAATACTGTGGGGGAAATGCAACTTTAAACTTAAAGACAATAAAAGAATTTAGTTTCACAGAACGTTTGGTAAATTCTTATTTACTCAAAGAAGGTACAACAACTGGATCCGTCAAGTCCACGGTTAACTCACCTCATTTAACGGACATTGTAAAGCTTAGCCCTCAAGCCTTATGCTTGAGAAAGGATTACTCTTCTCTAGTTTAATCTTCCTTTACTTTTATTTACTTAACTTTGTGGAAGTCCTGTTCTCCACCCAGTGGGTCTGAGATCAAACACAGGCCTTCGAGCTTGGCAGCAGGTTAGTATTAAACTATTTAGCCTACCACAGATTATTCTATCTTAGAGAAGTCGTCTCCATCTTTGGTTGTCTTCATAAAGGCTTAGTAAATCTCTGGAAACTATCTCCAGTTCTGGTGCCCCTAAGTCATGGCTGACAGTAAGACAGAGCTGGCTTTAAGTAATTCAATCAAAGCACCATTAAGAAACTTATGGCAGGGATAGGAATGGAGGAACACGCCCTAGAAACCAGAACCTGGGAAGCAGAAGCAGGTGGATCTCTGAGTTTGAGGCTAGCCTGCTCTACACAGGGAGTTTCAAGCCATCCTTGGCTACACAGTGAAACCCCAGCTCAAACAAAAAACAAAAGCCAAGTATTGTAGGATTTCATAAGTCTGTTTTTATAATTCATCATCTTTTAAAATGTATTCTGTAGGGACCAACCCTTAGTCTTCACTACTGACACAAACATTTCCTTCTGCTACTGCAGCTGACTTTCTGACTATTTCTGTGGGTTGAGGCTGTGGCTTTGGCAGAGTCCTTGCCTAGAGTGTGTGAGGCCCTGGGTTCAATACCCAGCACACGATGAGAGTTTAAATGAGTATCTTTAAGCTACTGTTGTATTTCCAGGAAAACTGCACTGTAAGTGCACTGATCTACAGAGTCTTGTGTTCAGGGCTGAGGGTGACAAGGCGCAGTGAAGGAGACTACACATGCAAGCGCAGAAACCATGATACCTGTTCTCTCTCACTTGCTGCCTCATCTTCTCATCCTTCAGACTCTCGTGCTTCAGTCTGGCCAGTTCGTTTGCAAGTCTCTCTTCCTGCTCAAGCTGCCGATCTCTCATCCTCTTGTTCTCTTCTGCCTGAAGACCAAGTGACGCTTTAGTTAACTATGTTCCCAGATCAGACCCTCTACAACAGCAAACTGACTGCTTTGACAGCAATAGTCAATTGTTTACTTCAAAATAAAAACATATTTCAAGACATACACTTAATACTTTTACAGAAAAGGGTAAATATTACCAATACCATGAAGAATATTAATATACCTATATATTCTTTTCAAAATTTATCAATATTTTGTAATTTCTCTCTACTCTTACTTAAAATTATTACTTTGTTTATTTATAATCCAGCTGTTACCACCATACTCCCTCCCACAGTTCCTCATCCCATTCCTCTTCCCCTTTGTCTCTGAGAGGATGCTCCCCCACCTCCAGGCCTCTCCCCTCCCTGGGGTCTCAAGTCTCTCAAGGATTAGATACATCTTCTCCCACTGGGGCCAGCCAGGCAGTCCTCTGCTGTACATGTGTTGTGGCCTTGGACCAGCTCCTGTATGCTGCCTGGCTGGTGGCTAAGTGTCTGGGAGCTCCCAGGGGTCCGGGTTGAGACTGCTGGTCTTCCTGTGGGGTCGCCCTCCTCTTCTGCGTCTTCCATTCTTCCCCTAATTCAACCACAGGGGTCATGGACTTCAGTCCAATGGTTGGGTGTAAGTATCTGCATCAATCAAATCCTAGGGGGCTGGAGAAATGCTCAGGGACTAAGGGCACTGGCTGCTCTTGCAGAGGACCCAGGTTTAGTTCTAGCACTCACATGGTGGCCCACAGCTGTCTGTTTCTGATGCTCTAATGCTCATCTGACCCAGCACACGATGAGACATGCACACAGTGCACTTATACACATACAGGTAAATACAGCTTAAAAACCCAGGTAATAAAAACAGCTTTGGGAGGTTGGGGATTTAGCTCAGTGGTAGAGCGCTTGCTAGGGTTCAAGGCCCTGGGTTCAGTCCACAGCTCCGAAAAAAAGAAAAAAAAAGACAAAATAAAAACAGCCTGGGATAATGCTGCCTACCATGGAGACCGCTTGGTTTGGTTCGTCATGACAAGAATTTCTTTTTCATAACCACACCATAAATTAGCAATATTTCCTGAGTGAGGTCTAAGGCCTTGCCCACATTCATTTCCCAAATGTTTCAAAGATGCTTTTTCAAAAACAAACAAGATCCATAACATTGTATCTAATTATCTTTTTCAAGTCTCCTTTATTTTATATATTAGTCACTCTGCAACACACACACACACACACACACACACACACACACACACACACACACACACTTTTTCTCCTTTAAGCCAATGATTCGTAATTATAGCCTGTCTACAGTAGCATTTCTTTGCTATGGTAAAACATATAACCAAAGCAACTTGGGAAGGAGAGAGCATTCCAGCTTACAGTTCCAGATCACAGTCCATGATGAAAGTGAGTTACAGCAGGAATATGGAGGCAGGAACTGACGCAGAGAACAGGAACAAGGTGCCCTTCCTGGCTTGCTCAGCCTGCTTTCTCATAAAATCCAGGACCACCAGCCATGGATGATACTGACCACAGAGAGCTGGACCCACCCACATCAACCATAAATCAAGAAAATCAAGCACAGGCTTGCCCACAGCCCATTCTGGGCCACTTTCTCAATTGAGGTCCCTCTTCCTAAATGACGCCAGCTTGTATCAAGCTGAGATAAAGCAATCCTACTGTGTATCCCGTTCCTTGGCTCCTCTCAGGAATTCCCTGGACTAGCCTCTCTTTTGCTTTCTGTAAAATGGTGGGCAGAGCTGGAGGCTTCATTCCTTTCTGAGTTAGGGAGTGCATGGTGGTAGTGTAGGCCTTGAATCCAGGAGGCCAAGCAAGAAAACTGTCAGACATCTGACCAGCATAGCTCGGTGTCATGAGTTCCGGACCAAGGCTACATAGTAAGACTGTCTCAAAAGTAAAGAAATAAACAAAAATAACACATGGGAAATGTTCACCATCATTAGTCATCAAGAAATGCAGATTAAGAGCCAGAGAGATGGACCTGAGCTTGTCCCAGCATCCACCTCCGTTGGCTCACCACTACCTGTTACTCCAGATCCCAGAGGTCCACAGTCTCTGAGGCCTGCATTCGCATGAACATGTCCACATGCAGACACAATCTACACACAATTAATAAAAATAAATCTTTTTTAAAAGCAAGCTAAAGGCCAAGTGGAAGTGGTGCACACCCCAGCACTCAGGAAGCAGAGACAGGTGAATCACTGAGTTCAAGGCCAGCCTGTTCTACAGAGTGAGTTCCAGAACAGCCAGGGCTATGCAGAGAAAGCCTGTCTTGAAAAAACAAACAAACAAATAAAAAACAACAAAAAAGCAAATTAAAATTACACTGGGACATCATAGCACAATACTGGAACATACACACACACACACACACACACACACACACACACACACACACCCAGACACTCTGGTGACACCAAATAGTGAGGAACTGTACCATATATATGTGTGTGTGTGTGTGTGTGTGTGTGTGTGTGTGTGTGTGTGTGTGTGTGTGTGTGTGTGTATGTATTGCCGGGTGGGAGTATAAGCTAGGAGAAACACTGGAAATCAACCTAGTGGTTTGTCATAAAGCTGACTTACAATTACTACACAATAAAACAATATATTCTTAAGCACTTCTCTCAGAAAAATTAAACATGTTTATTTAAAAATCTGTATTTAAATATCTACATCAAATTTATTTATAATATCCAGTATTGGAAATTCCTCTTGAGGTAGAGGGTCAAGTATATTGTGGTACATCCATCCACACTAGAGAATACTACTTAGCAATAAAAAGGAAATAATCCATAAAAATAAAAAATAAAATACAAATTAAAAAAATCTTTAAGAAGATAGGATTCCAAACACAAACTCTTAGTTGACACTCTCCGTCTCCTGGTTCCACGCGTGCACAGGGCAGGGAGGTTTGCAGTCAGCTGGCTTTGAAGGGAGCACACCCTGGATGGGACCAGCCCAGTCAGGAGCCCTACCATGACAAGCAGCTGAGCTCCAGGGAAGCAAGCTCCATGTGTGACCTGTGGGGCAGGAGGTCTCCATGTGACATCTATTCGGTGAACTGCCAAGAACTTCGAAAAAGGACCTTGACTCGGGCCGGAACACATCCCCGCCAGCACTGGTTCAGCCTGCAGCCGAGAGGCCAGCACGCCTGTGTTTCCGACCCAGCTGCGGTGAACAAGCAGGAGTTGCTGCAAGCTGCTGTTAAGTTTGCAGTAATGAATCACGTGTCAGAAAGCTGACACCAAACTGCACTTTCCACACCTGCCAGGAAGGAACTCTCAGACTGGAGAGCGAAACTGGAGGAACCAAGGACACATGACACTACAGGCAGCTTGTTACCTTAGGCTAGAACAAGAACATAAGGAAAGAACAAAAGCAAACAGAAAAACCACGTATTTAGTAAATCCCGAAGTTCAGTCAGCAGAATAGTAGGAAGGTGATAATTTCACGGTTTTCATCTTCTATGTAAGACTCAGGCATAAGAAGCCAAGCGAGAGATTCATGGAGGCTCTACACAGTTTTCTGTCTCTTTCATCAATCCCATCTTGCCTCAAAATAAAAAAGCGGTGACATGCATATTTCCCAGGTCTGTTCACCAAAAGGCTTTAGGTTATGACAACCTGGGAATAACGACCACTCTGACTTTGGCACAACAGGTGTGGCACAAGACCTGCCAAGATGAGCCCTGGGTCAGCTGGCTGCCTGCAGGAAGGAACGAGGGAGCTGCAAGCCCCGGCGGCTTCAGGGGAAGCCGACGAGCTAAGAGCCAACCATGTCGTTCTACTCTGACTCTTATGTTTGAGACCCAGTAGATGAAATACTGTACTTCCTGTCCAAACTAAGACCAATGAACTCGAGACACAGGAAGAGGTAGTGTTACAATCAGAGTCCACGGCAAAAAGAAAAAAAAAAAAAAGAAAAAGCCCTGAAGCAGATGGCTCATCTTGAAGGGGTCTGGCGGGAAGCATTAGCCTCTCTGTTCTATCAAGCCTTCAGCTGGCAGGGTGAGGCCCTCCCTCATTAGGGAGGACAAACTGCTTACTCAACCTACTGACTTAATGTCGCTCTTATCTGAAAACAGGAAAGGTCAGCTCAGGGCCCAGTCAAGCCAACACATAACATCAGCCACTGGAATATCCTTTGTTCTGGCAGAAGGCAAGAAAGATATCAAAGATCAGAGGATGTTTTGTCAAAAGAGCACAGAAGCAACATAGGAGTTCTGCTGGCCAAGGACAGAATGATCTGAGGATCTAAGAAACACTAGGCTCCTGATAAGATGACTGGGGGCAGGGGGTGGGAAGGCAAGTGTGCCAAGACTTGTGTTCAATCCCCAGGACCCGCCTGATAGGAGGAAGAAACGTACTCCTGAAAATGGTCCTCTGACCTCAATAAGTGAGAGAGAGAGAGAGAGAGAGAGAGAGAGATTTCTTTTTTTTTTTTAAAAAAAAGATTTATTTATTTATTATATATAAGTACACTATAGCTGTCTTCAGACACACCAGAAGAGGACATAGGATCTCATTACAGATGATTGTAAGCCACCATGTGCTTGCTGGGAATTGAACTCAGGACCTCTGGAAGAGTAGTCAGTGCTCTTAACCGCTGAGCCTCCTGAAATTTTTTTCTTAAGAAAGTAAATAATAGAGGCTAGGGCTATAGTTCAGGGACAGAGTGGTTGTTTTGCAAGCGTGAAGTCCTAGGCTCAATTCCCAGTCCTGACAGGAAAACAATGCAATTATACATGTATAGAGGTCTGATTTCATAAAGATAGCTCATGATTTCTTTTTAAAAAAGTACTTGTTTTTATGTGTATCGGTCTTACTCCTGCGTTCATGTATATGCACCACGCATGTGCCTAGTGCCCACAGAGACCAGAAGAGGGTATGGTCACCCCTGGAATGGGAGTTGCAGGCAGTTGTGAGCTGCCCCATGGGTGCTGAGAACTGAACCTGGGTCCTCTGCAAGAGTAACCAGTGCTATTAACCCATGAGCCATCACTCCAGACCCATAAAGACATATTTTTAAAGTGAAAATTAAAAAGATCAAAGAGGACAAAACTTTAAAGTAACCCAAAACATGCAGAGAGAGAACGAGCTGAACTGCAATCTGATCACATCTTCTGGCTAACCGCCCTTCCAGAATACGGAAAAGATAAAGGTGAACACCAAAGAAACCAAACGGATGGATACAAAACGTACACCCGTCTACAAGACAGCAGGCCTGACATCTCCATTAGGTTAAACACGTGAAGTTAACGGAAGATGGATGAAGTTCATATCAACAGAGCCTGGGCCCTAAAAACTACATACGTTGTATGAACCTTGCCTGGTTCTGACTAAAAGAAGCCAACCCTAGTTAAGGCAGATCTCGACATAGTGCACACTTCTGCTTCAAGGCGTCTACCCTGAGAAGCTGATAAGAACAGCCCTGGAAAGAAAACATCCCTGCCTCATCAGGTAAAGCAACGGTTGCTAGGCAGAGTTGGGGTATTATGGGAGTTTCCTTAACAACGACATAAGAAAGAAAGATGGAAGGCCAGGATTTGCCTGCTCAGAGCTAAAGGATCAGGACCAAGCTACTGGAACTTAGGACAGAAGGAAGCCAAACCACTTTAAGCCTTTCTTTTGCTATTTCCAGATCCACCCTCAAAATACCGGACATACCGCGTGCTGGTGCTCGAAACACAACAAAATAGGGACATTCTTTTCACACTACAATCTCCTAAAAATATTTAGAAATACCCATGATAGATTAGCCAGCATATCAGGATGCAAACACACGTATTCGATACCTGAATTCTTCAAAAATTAAAATATGAATAAATGTATACCTCACAATAAGTTCATCTCCTACCACTTAATAATGTCTATGTTTAATGTCATGAAATTTTAGAAAGAGATACTTAAATTTCTTATTAGAAACTCAAAGAAGGCAGCACAGTTGTACTCACATAAACCACACTGTGACAATTATGGACTTCATGTTTATGTTTAAAAACGAGATTGTTTATTCTTATCAAATGCTATTCTAAAGTCTTTGGATTTGCTCGTCCTAGGTGACAAGACACGTAGAGCATACAATCTACCAACTGACACCAAGTTCTTCAGCTACAACAACAAGGACTCCAAAGGATCCAGTCAGTTCCCAGTTTTCTGTGCTTCTTCAGCTCCAGGCAGGGCTGGCAGTCACCTTTCAAACTTTCCAAATGAAGAAAACTATACAAGGAGCCCTGAAACTTACCTTTTGGATGGCTTCCTCCATGTCCAGCTCAAACTGCTCGTTCTGCAGCACTCTGAGGAATCTCTGGCGTTCGACTCTCTCATTATTTTCATTTTGCACGACTTGGTTCTTGGTTTGCCTCTCTAACTTATTCAAGACTTGTACGTGCAATGATTTGCGGAAGTTTTCATCTACTAACTGCTGATGCTTTTCACTAATGCTCATCGCTCTCTTTCTGTTCGCCTACAGTGCAGGGAAAGGGAATTAACACATAATTCAATATTCCACGATTCGGCTGAAAATCCCTATAATAAACAATATAAAAAAACAAAAAACAAAAAACAAAAAACAGGCAACAGTCTGAACCCCTCTCCTAAGCTCAGGATATACTAATTAAAATTTAAATGTGATAAAGCAAACATAACGGCGTGCTGATTAAGTGAGTACTACTAATATTCCCTACTTTGTAGTGGAAGCAGGAAAAGGTAAATTAAAATTCAACAGCACCAGTGAGGGCAAAAGGGATGTCTGCAGCAGCAGCCTTACCACCACCAGAGAGCTGCCGCTTCCCTCACCCACAACACAGCAGATTTAAAAATCTATCTACTTCAGTAACAATGGGAAAGGTGCAGAAATGCCTGGAACGTTCCTCAGAAAACCCAGAATCTTCTAGAAAGCAAACCAAAGTTTCTCATTGACCTCTGAATTACGCACTTCAAATTATATTTCAAAGGTAGAAAGCACTAGACTGTAAATAAACAAACATGCAGTTTGAAGGTCCCTGACCGACCCCTCCCCGGCCTCCGAGCTGCTCACCATCCCGGCTGGCCTTAAACCTCCTCCTCCGGCAAGAAGAGTCTCTGCCTCAGTTGCAAACGCGTTTTCCCGAACAGCAACCACAGCCGAACCCTATACACGCTTGGGTCTTCAGTGTTTATGCTGTGTCCCGGCAACCGCCAAAATGTGCCTCCCGCCCAAGCAGGACGCAGCCTCCTATTGGCTGGCGCAGTGTCCAATCAGCACGGAGAGTCTTCGTTGCCAGGCAGGAGCGCTCCTTCAATAGGACCAAGCCAAATGCGCGAAGTTCGGAAGCTACGTCCTAGGGAGAGCCCGGAGCCCAGCTGAAGCCTCAAGGGACCCCAATAAGCTCAGACTTGTCACGGCAGTGGACTGAGGGAGGGTGCTCCCTCGAGCATCCTCAGGTGGTAGCAACCTGTCCAACGTGGGTGCTGGGCCCTAAACTCAGGCCCTCCGAAAAAGCATCTGGGCTCCTGCCCCAGCCCTGATACACTGCTTTTAGAGATGATATATTTTGAGAATTCGAGACCTATTTACTTACCTGGAACAGAAGCCACTGGATCGCTAGCGGAGCTACTGAAAGCACATGGTGATTTTGAGAAACCCCAAGAGACCAGGGTGAGAGTGGAGAACACGTAAAAAACGGAACAGGCTGCCCACCTCCAATCCCAGTGCTCTCCAGGCCAGGACCAGTGACCCTTCTAGCAGTCTGGCCCACCTGCCGAGGGATGACATCACCCACTGTGGTCTAGGCCCTCCTATATCAATTTGCAATAATAATATAATGAGTGAGCAGAAATTTTTTTCAATCAAAAAAATTGGGCATTATATCATATATGAGACTGACTGTGGGGAACATACAATGCAAAACATCCTTGGAATCAGGATGCAACTAAGAATCCCTTGGAACGCTACTAAGAATGTGGGTTATGTGCATGTAATTTTAAATTTTAACTAATATGTAAAAACAAAATTATGTGTTATAGACTATCATGTAACCTCCTGATGCATGGATGCATGGTATAATATTTAAATTAGTAGACATCAAACTATTTCTTCAGGGTGAAACAATCTTTTTCTCTGTCTTTTTGTAACGTACGGCATATTACCATTACACACCCCTACTTGCTGTGCACCCCTGTACTTCTGACTATATTTTGGTAACTGCTGTCTAGCCTTTCCCCATTTCTCCCTGCCCTTATCCCCCCAGCCCCAGCCTCTGTCATCACCTGTCTGCTTACAGTTTCTATGACCAGAAGATGTTATCAGCTCCCCTAGAACTGGAGTTAGAAATTCCTGGAGTTAGGTTACTGAAGCTGTCTTGTGGGTGCTGGTTACCATAATCCAGGTAATCTGCAAGAGATAGGTAGCGCTCTAAACCATTGAGCCATCTCTCCAGCCCCACTCCAGTGGAGCAGTATCTGTCCCTAGGTCCTACGTTATTTCAGCGGATGCCTCCAGTTCCATTCATACTGTCAGAAATAATAAGACTTTACTTTTCCCTATGACTGAATCTTATTCTTTTGTCCACTCATCCTTCGATGGACACAGGATATAGCTATGACTTAACCATTGTAAATGTTGCTGTAACCAACATGTGCATTCAGAGGCCTTCTTCAGCATGCGGACTCTGTGTCCCGTGGATATACAGACTTCAATGGTGGCAGGATCAGACAGTGGCTCTGTTTTAACTCTGGGGAAACTTTAGTGTGGTATTCTTTAATGGCCATACTTATCCACATTCCAGCAACAGCATACAAGTGTTCCCTGTTTTTTTCTTTGTAGTACCATCACGATTTCAGTCACATCTGAATCTGTAGTCCAGTTTCATTTGATACTCAAGCTGTTGAGTGACAGTAGTCTAGCCATGTTCTTCTGTGCTTGGACTACAGTTTCCTCAGTAGCCTCTCCTGAAAAGGCTGTCCTTGCCCAGTGGGTGTCCAGGGCTCTCATGTTGGGCAGCAGGGATCTGCAGATGGTGAATTTATTTCAGCCTTTCTGTTCTGTGGCAGCTGGTCTGTAGAGCCGCATCCAGTGACAAGTCCATGTTGTTTGATTAAGCAGCTTTTTAGTACATTCTGAAAGCCAGGGATACAATGCTTTCTTCATTTTGTTCCTTATGACTGTGGCTTGTGCAGTGTCTCCTAAAGCACTTCTAATTAAAATGCGTTCACTGGTCCATCAGCAGCAAACCCTATTCAACCGTGACGAATTCCAGACAGTTAAAGCAGTGCCTGGCATTGACCAGGCTTAAGTATTTGCTCAGTGAACGGAGGGTTGAGGTCATATAACTGCTTTGCATGTGGAGACAGCCTGCTTAGAGGTCACCTTGCAGAGCCTTGATCCCGACTAGATTCTCCAGTGAGAATTCCAAACCTAATTCTCATTATAAAACTGATCACAATGTCATCTATTCTCTGAGGACAAACATTTTGTTTTATTTTCCCATTTCAATTCCCTTGATTTTCACTTTATCATCTTAATTTCCTTCCTTCTGTTTGCTTTTAGTGTGGCTTTATTTTTTCAGTCTCTTAATGCAAATGTTTAAATATTTGAGACCATTTGTTTTAAAACAATCAAATAATATCAATTTCTATCTAAGCTTTAGTGATCTCTCAAACATTATATATATATATGTATATATATTGTGTTTAGCACTTGTTTGTTTAAACTATTCAGGCTTATTAGTTGATCATTGAGTGTCTTAATTTTTCTATTGCAATGATAAAAAAACAAAACAAAACACCCTGACCAAGGCAGTTTATAGAGAAAGCTTTTAATTCGGCTTACGGTACTGGAAGGTTAGAGTCTATGACAGTGAGTAGAGGCACAGCAGCAGGAACAGCTGGGCTCACATCTGGGTCTGTAAGCAGGAGGAAGAGTGCATGCATACAATGGGGATAGCAGGAAGTCATCCCCACCCACCAGTGATTCATCTCCTCAAACAAGGCCACACCTCCAAATCCACCACATCGAGCTACCTAGAAATGTCCTCTCTTCATTGATTTCTAGCTTAATTCCACCATGGCCAAAGCATACATTTTGTGTGGTTTCCATTCTACATCTGCGGTAGTTCATCATGCAGATTAGAGCCATTCTTGTGCCTGTTCCGTGTGCACTAAAAATGGTGGTGTTCTGGTGTGTTCTGTTGTTACTGGCTCTACAAAGCCAAGTTGGTTAAAGACACAGTTTGGCATCTGTCTTCACAGTGTTTCTGTCTGTCTTACCAACTGCTTTGGTGTATGAAACTGTTGGGTGTAATTGTAAATTGTTTCTCTTCCTCCCTTTTTTCCCATTTCAGCCACATGTGGGTGGGTGCACATAATTTGGGGACATTTTCATGTCAGGTATCGTTTTTGAAATAGCCACTCTGGCCTTGATAGTAATGTTGGCTCTGAGGTCTGTTTGATATAATTGTAACCATCTGAGATTTTTTCACAGCTTTTTTCCTTTTCATATTTTTGTGATTTTCCTATGCACAGTTTCTTTTACATTTCATATCAGATCTGTGTCTTCCTACTCATTCAGTGGAAACAATGTAAAGCTGTCTTTGTGGCTAAAGTGACTATGGTTAACGTTACGTATTTGATCTGACAACTCATCTTTTCACTCATTTTTGTATAGCATTTACATGTGATATCATTCTTGGGATTCACGAACCAAATCTACATTTTGATATTTTTTAAGTTTTTGTTGGGCCAGTGAAATGGTTTAGTGGAAAAGACACCACCAAGCCCAGTGACCTGACTCTGAGCCCCAGGACCCACATGGTGGAAAAGGAGAACCAACTTCCACAAACTGTCCTCTGGCCTCCACACTGACACCACGACACACATACGTGTCCACACATGCATGTGCATGCACAATGAACGTAAAATAGTTCATTGAAAATAAATTGATGCATCTATTCTTCGCTCATTTTCCTTATTTCTCCGATTCCATTTTATTTCATTATTGCCTTTTCTTATGTCCTTAAATTTTTACTGGTGAAACCAGTCTTATAACCATAAGACAACACGGTTCTAACTCTTTTGAGTCATCTTTGTTTTTGCTGCTTTACACATTTTACTTCTATTTATATGCTATGAATCCAAAATACCTTTTTTACAAATGTTATTGGATTATGTCTGCCCAGCAGCTTTCTAGCTCTCTCCATTCTCTCCCACTCCTGGGAGTTCTAAAGAATAATTTTATAAATTATACTTTTATTTTAAACTGTGCATTTGAGTGTGAGTGTCTCTGTGTGTGCACACGTGAGGTGTCCATGGAGACCAGAAGAAGGTGTCAGGCCCAGGCTGTTGAGAGCTGTCTGATATAGGTTCTGGGAACTGAACTTTGGTCTTCCGTAAGACTAGAAATTCTTCTTAAGTGTGCGGCCACCTCTCCAACCCTTGTTCCCTTTGTTATAAGAGAATGTGATGACTGAAATCCCAAGCTCACGGAATTTGTCCCCGAGGTAATGCATATTCCCAGACATAGATGAAACAGACATTCACTGCCCAACTCCCTCCTAACAGCAAGTTACCTGAAGGGAAACAAAGGCCTATTTACGACGGCTCCGCACCACTCTTTTTTTTTTTTTTTTAAGATTTTTTTATTTATTTATTTTGTATGTGAGTACACTGTCACTGTCTTCAGACTCACCAGAAGAGGGCATCAGATCTCATTATAGATGGTGAGCCACCATGTGGTTGCTGGGATTTGAACTCATGACCTCTGGAAGAGCAGTCAGTGCTCTTAACCGCTGAGCCATGCACCATTCTTTCTGTTGCTCTAGCACAGCTCTGACTTGGCACAACCACTCCTGCTCAAGCACCTGGGTGAGGTGACTAGAAAAGCATTCTGCAGCGTCGTTTTTTGGTTGTGAGCCCAGCCTTTAGTGGCCGAGCCATCTTCCCAGCCCTGCAGCATCATTTTTAAACAAAAACCTTGTAAAGATTTAGTCACTGGAGTAAAGACCTATACTTTTCTTTTCCCAGTTTCTCCCCTTCCTTCTTCTTTATCCAGAAGCTACAAGCCAGTTTCCTTCTTTTAATCTCTGACAATATTGTATTAAAATCTTTAAAAAATATATTTACTTAGTTTTATGTGTTGTGAACATATCCTACATGTATGTATGTATGTGCCCCAGGTGCATGTAGTGCCCACAGAGACCAGAAGGGGACATCAGATCCCCTAGAAGTGAAATCACAGGCGCTTGTGGGCCGCCTGTGACTGCCTCTGGAAGAGCAGCCATTGCTCTTAACTGCTGACCCACCTCTGCAGCCCCTGCACTCTAACTTTTAAGTCTCAATTTTGCTTTCTCAAATATCTCCTTACCACGTTTGCCTAGTAATTTGGTACCTCCCAGACAAGCATACATTAACCTCTTCATGGTCTTATAAGGAGAGGTAGGCCAGGTTTGGGAGAACACAGCTTTGACCTACATCAAGAGGCATCTCTGCCAACAAAAACAGACCTTGGGCTCCTGAGTCTGCACAGTCAGGGGATGCTTGCCTCCCGGAGTGGCTTTCCAATATTTCTATAAGAGTGCACTGGGATTTTTTTTTCTAAAAAATTCTCCAAAGCCCAGATAAGTCAAAGTTTCTTTTCTTTTTTTTAAATGTCATGTGTCATATAGTTTTTTTTCCCATCTTTATTAAATTGGGTATTTCTTATTTACATTTCAAATGTTATTCCCTTTCCCAGTTTCCATGCCAACATCCCCTTCCCCTTCTAGACGGGTGTTCCCTTCCCCATCCTCCCCCCATTACCAACCTCCCCCCAACAATCATGTTCACTGGGGGTTCAGTCTTGGCAGGACCAAGGGCTTCCTCCTTCCACTGGTGCTCTTACTAGGATATTCATTGCTACCTATGAGGTTGGAGCCCAGGGTCAGTCCATGTATAGTCTTTGGTAGTGGCTTAGTCCCTGGAAGCTCTGGTTGGTTGGCATTGTTGTTCATATGGGGTCTCGAGCCCCTTCAAGCTCTTCCAGTTCTTTCTCTGATTCCTTCAACGGGGGTCCCGTTCTCAGTTCAGTGGTTTGCTGCTGGCATTCACCTTTGTATTTGCCGTATTCTGGCTGTGTCTCTCAGGAGAGATCTACATCCGGCCCCTGTCGGTCTGCACTTCTTTGCTTCATCCATCTTGTCTAATTGGGTGGCTGTATATGTATGGGCCACATGTGGGGCAGGCTCTGAATGGGTGTTCCTTCAGCCGCTGTTCTAAACTTTGCCTCCCTATCCCCTCCTAAGGGTATTCTTGTTCCCCTTTAAAGAAGGAGTGAAGCATCCACATTTTGGTCTTGAGTTTCATGTGTTCTGTGCATCTAGGGTAATTCAAGCATTTGGGCTACTATCCACTTATCAATGAGTGCATACCATGTGTGTTTTTCTGTGATTGGGTTACATCACTCAGGATGGTATTTCCCAGTCCATCCATTTGCCTATGAATTTAAAAGTCATTGTTTTTGATAACTGAGTAGTACTCCATTGTGTAGATTTATCATATTTTCTGTATCCATTCCTCTGTTGAAGGGCATCTGGGTTCTTTCCAGCTTCTGGCTATTATAAATAAGGCTGCTGTGAACATAGTGGACCATGTGTCTTTGTTGCATGTTGGAGCATCTTTTGGGTATATGCCCAAGAGAGGTATAGCTGGGTCCTCAGGCAGTTCAATGTCCAATTTTCTGAGGAACCTCCAGACTGAATTCCAGAATGATTGTACCAGTCTGCAATCCCACCAATAATGGAGGAGCGTTCCTCTTTCTCCACATCCTCGACAGCATCTGCTGTTGCCTGAGGTTTTGATCTTAGCCATTCTGACTGGTGTGAGGTGGAATCTCAGGGTTGTTTTGATTTGCATTTCCCTTATGACTAAGGTTGTTGAACATTTCTTTAGGTGTTTCTCAGCTGTTCGGCATTCCTCAGCTGTGAATTCTTTGTTTAGCTCTGAACCCCATTTTTAATAGGGTTATTTGTCTCCCTGCAGTCTAACTTCATGAGTTCTTTGTATAATTTGGATATAAGCCCTCTATCAGTTGTAGGATTGGTAAAGATCTTTTCCCAATCTGTTGGTTGCCGTTTTGTCCATTATCTAACAAGATCCAATTGATCTCTTGACAACCAAATGATCTCTCATCTTGGCTTCATGCAGTCAAGTTGCCACTGATCCTCGAAATATTCACAGACCAATATAAATGTCTTTTTTTTAAAAAAAATGACATTGTATAAATTGTGTTGCTAAATACTTAAAGAGGAAAGTGATACCGTGTTTTGTTAACCCAGAAAAACAGACATGCGAAGGGTATCGATGTGCTGTTTTTGCCAGGAAATAGTTATAACTTAGAGACTGGTTCATTAATCAAATGTACAATGTACTTCACTCATCAATGCACAGATTATCAGTTTAGCCAGGCAGTTCAATAGATCCATAACAGTCTCCTTGTAAAAATATGTAGTTAATATTTTAGAATACTATACACAATAGTCAGTAACTCAACTGTATTGCTAACAGTCTAAATTTCTCAAAACATGTTCAGCACAGAGCCTTAGGCATCATATTCCTTGACAAATGTAAGTTGAAAGATTGCCTATATATTTGAAATGGGGTGATTTGCATATTAGATGCTCAGAGATGTAAATTCAGAAGGAGAGCCGGTGTGGGAGGAAGGACATTGTGTGCAGACAGAATTATGAAGCTGAAGAGACGAGACACAGAGACGTAAAAAGGCTGCCCCACATAACGGATTCACAGCCACGGAAAGGCAAGCAGAAGGCGGGAGGGGCTGGCCTGGAGGTGTCAGCGTTTTCACACTAGCCCAACAGATGAAGGAGATCTTACATGGGGAAATGTGAGAGCAGGGAGGAAGCCCAAACATGAGGACCTGAGTTGGAGTCTCTTGAACCCACAAAAGAGCCAAGTG
Organism: Rattus rattus; assembly: GCF_011064425.1. Lineage (NCBI taxonomy): Eukaryota > Metazoa > Chordata > Mammalia > Rodentia > Muridae > Rattus > Rattus rattus. The sequence goes on along the minus strand of NC_046161.1, from coordinate 66,761,174 downwards.
TGTAGAGCAGCATCTGCAGTCCAGGCACTGGGGGTGGGCAGAGCCAGGAGAGTCCTACAAGCTCGGGGCCAGCTGTCCTGTGCCTGCAGTGGAACACAGCAAAGAGAGCCTCTCAGACAAGGTGGGAAGCAGGGCTTGACATCCGAGGTTGTCCTGTGACCACACACACACATGTACTCACGGGCTATAACACACACACACACACACACACACACACACACACACACACACACACACACACCATGTGTTAGGATCCCTAACACAACACACACACACACACACACACACACACACACACACACACACACCATGTACACACATACCATACACACACACATACACCATGTACACACACACACACACACACCATGTACACATATACCATATACACACACACACACACACCATGTCACCATGTACACACACACCATGTACACACACACACACACGTGCGCGCACACACACAGACACATACACAAACACAAGGAACATATACATGAAAGAAGAAAGCCTATAAGGAGGGCCATAGGCAATCAGGAGAGCACATGAATGGACTCACTGAAGCGACTTTGTGGTTGGGATGTAAAGAGTGCAAAGCAAAGACAAGAGGGGAAATTTTGTAAACAGCAGCCAAGCTGGACCTGAGCTTTCAAACAAGGTCCGAGAGCCCCGAGCATTTGATGTGTCTACACCTCTGTTCTGGATTCACTGTTCACCCTTTGTGTAAAATGATTCAGGGTGGAGCCAGGCTGCAGGCGGCTGCAGTCTCCTCCCCAAAGGGAGGCTCTGTAATGGGGGAAGTCGAGCCCAGGCTCAGGAATGACAGGTATAGCACGGTCACTCCTGTGAATTAGAATTTAATTCCTAACAGCCAAACAGCAACACTGTAATGTATTTCAGCAAACGCATGCTCTTTCCTCAGTCTTTGCCTTTCTCACTGAAGACCTGCAGCTCTAAAAGAGAGCTTCTCATAGCTGCTTACTTCTAAATACCGATGGGGTGTTACAGAAGGATTTATGGAGTACTCGAACTATTCAAGAAGTGACTCTGGGGAGATGTCTAAACTGTTATATTTTCTCAAGTTAATGGGCTGTTTTAGAGTAGTTTGGGGTTAACAGGAAAACGGGCGGTATGTATATAACCTTCTTATGCCCCTACACCCACAGTTTCTCCTACCATATGTTAGCGTGATATTTTTTATACTTGATAAACTGTTACTGGTCCTTTATTGTTAATTCAAGTCTAAAGTTGACTAGGAACTGCCCGTAGGTTGGTATTGGTCTCCGGTTGGGACCCCACATGTCATGAGTGACAGGTTCACTATCATCCAATCCCTCCCTGCTCCACTCATTCAGCCTCCCTCCCTCCCTGTTACCAAAGCCCTGGGAACCACAGGACTTTCTACTATCTCAACTGTTGGCCTTTGCCAGGATGGCATCATTGGAACCGAAGAGTAGGTAGCCTTTTTCACCTGGCTTCTTTCCCTTAATACTATGGTTCTTCTAAATTTTGTGGGAGCTTGATAGCTTGTTTCTTTTTTATTTATTTATTTTTATTTATGTAAGTACATTGTAGCTGTTCTCAGACACACCAGAAGAGGGCATCGGATCCCATTCCAGATGGTTCTGAGCCAGCATGTGGTTGCTGGGAATTGAACTCGGGACCTCTGGAAGAGCAGTCAGTGTTCTGAACCACTGAGCCAGCTCTCCAGCCCTGCTTGTTTCTTCTTATCCTTGAATAGTATTCCATTTTGTATACCACTGAAAAATGGTTATTGGGCAAGTAAGATGGCTCGGCAGGTAAAGGCACTGGCTGCTAAACCAGATGAACTTAGTTTGAGTCCCCCAAGGACCCACATGATAGAAGGAGAGAATGGACTCCCACAGATTCTCCTTTGACCCCCACACATGTGCCATAACACACACACACACATACACTCACACACACACACACGCAAATAAAAGGAAAAACAGTTATTACACTTAAAGATAATTTCTATTGCTAAATTACCATTATAAATGATATTTATCATTAAGGATGACTTATATCCTCCTAGGCTTAAAAGTAAGCTTTTGCTTTACCTTCTTTTAGAAGGAATAGGCTTTTCACTTAAAAGCTTGCATCAAAGGTCTAGGCTGCTGCAGAGATTTTTTTCCCAATAACCAATGACAGATTACATTGATTAGTGCTTCCCGATAGTCACAGCATAGCAGGGCTGTGCTTAGCACAGTCATAGATATGAGATCAAGCGTGCCAATAGGTCTCTCCTATAAATTGGTAAAATTCATTTCCGAAGGTGCGCTGCCTTCTTAAAGGAAGCAATTAGAACCAAAGTGGTTTTTCTTTCATTCAGAAAAACGCCCAGGTCTGATCTAATTTGCTGCAGCTGGACCCCCACCTGCAGAGGACGGCTAGAGTACTCTGAACGCCAGACACTTATCTTCTAAATATTGATAATGCCATTTCTCATTTCCTCGACATGAAATCCCACAGGGAATAATTATGCTAATAAACCTTAATGATTCTTGCAAATAAATGATCAAACCAAATTGCCGCTGCTGATTTATATTAATGGACGCCTTTAGGAAGAGCCTGCCAGCCAGGCGCTGCCGCCGGAATCCCAATTTATCTTATTTAGCTGAAGAGCATACAAAATTTGTTAAATGGATGAAGTGTTTAAAATATAATGTGTTTGCGCAGATTTCGCACTTCATAATGTTCCTGCATTACCATCATGCCTCGTGGCAAATTCACACTTAATGGCTTCCTTGTACATAACTTCCTTTTATACTCTCTGAGCTGCAGCTACAATGTGACAACTTTCTGATTGGTTTGGGAGTAACCAGCTCTCCCACGTTGAACACAAATGCTCCATTCTGCTCCAGAGTATTTCAGCCACAGTGATCTGGAAATCAGCTCAGTCATGTATCGATGATGGGATGCAGTGTTCACTACCTGCTCGGAGGGTGGAAGGACACCAAGTCTACAAGAACTTGTTTCCTGCAGGACCAGGAAAACAAGTTCCAGGCTAGCCAGGATTGCACAGGGATCCCATCTACAAAATAACAGATAAGCATATGGGGATTGCTGACTTTACATTAGATGTGGGGGCTGGAGAGATGGCTCAATGGTTAAACATCCAAAGCGGGCCGCTCACAACCTCCTGTAACTCCAGCTCTAAGGAATATGACAGCCTCTTTTTACATATATGGGCACTTGCATGTGTGTGTGTGTGTGTGTGTGTGTGTGTGTGTGACACACACAATTTTTTTAAAGATTTATTTATTTTATTTATATGAGTATGCTGCAGTTATCTTCAGACACACCAGAAGAGGGCATCAGATCCCACTATAGGTGGTTGTGAGCCACCAAGTGGTTGCTGGGAATTGAGCTCAGGACCCCTGGAAGAGCAGTCAGTGCTCTTAACCACTGAGCCATCTCTCCAGCACTGTGACACACACAATTAAATAACAAATCTTATGATTTAAAATGAATGATAGACTTTCCAGGGCCTGGGAATGACACCCAGAAAGAGGATTGGCATCCCATAAATAGGAAGATAAATTTATCGGAGTAATTTTGTGAAAATCCATTATCATTTAAAATATCAGGCAGCTGAGAAAAATGGATTCCTGACAAGTGCCTCAGCTATCCAGTTTGTCTATCTAGAGTCACGGAGGAAAGACTCAGAGTGAAGACACAACAGGTAGGTACAGACAAGGGAGCTGAGACGCTCCAAGTGAATAGAACATTGGGATGGGTACATCCCTTACACATGTTCACACTGGGCTGTGGCCCATGCGGGCCAGCTTCAGATGCTACAGGACTCATCACGCTGTGCTCAGAGACTGAGAGCCATGTGTCTGTGTGGTCTGATTAAATTTATTGTGAAGAGCAAAAGTGTTCACCTCTGCACTGTTCGTGCTCTCCAAAGCCCTTCTGACAGGGTCTCACTGTGGATTTCTGGCTGGCCTGGAACTCACAGAAATCCACCTGCCTCTGCCTTCTAAGTGCTGAGAAAATTCCTAACAGTAAATCAAGTCAAATCAAATCAAATGTATGTTGCATATACCTTCTTTTTTCATTCAAAGCAAATGCCCAAATAAAGAAAACTTCATCTGTTTATGATATTTTTCTCTAATGAAAAATTAACGAAACTAAATATTTTAAACTAGTATTTATAAACTTGTGTTTATTGTGGACTTTTATTATTTAGCAAAGAATGGGTATGAAGCAAGTAGGGACTGGCTAAGCCAGTTGTGGTACATGAGCCCTGTGGCTGGGAAACGTGTCTGCAGGGCCGGGGGACAAGCCTTGGAGCAGTGACATGGGTGCCAGGATGAAGTCTGTCACGGGAAGGGAGGCTGGACACTCAGACGCTGAGCACCGGTTCTAAGGTCCTTAGAGAGGAGAAAGGTGAAGGATGCAGCCACTCTCTGGGAAGAAAAGCATGTGGAGAAAGTGACTCTCACTAGGAAGATCCAAAGCTCGCCAAGAGCAGAGAGCAAGAAGAAAAGCGTTGACACCAGTTGTTTACATCATCTTCAGACCCAGTACCTGCTTTGATCGTTGCTAGGTATGAAAGACAGGGGCTGGATCAATGAGCTAAAGCACCAAACAAGAAAAGAATGGAGGTAGTAGATATCAACACACGCAGAAATGAGGGGGTGATGTTTGGTTATTAGAAAACTGTCGTCTTACCTCAGCATTTATTATCTACCTGCTGCATGCCTGACAGTCACTTTATATATGACATTATTGCCTTTACTCGTCAGAATGAGCTCACCCACTTCACACAAGGCGAACTCACTCACTCATGGGAGAAGAATGAACCAACATCACACACAAGTGTCCTCAGGTCATACTATTTCCCAGCATCCAGTGATTTCCAAATGAGGATCACAAACAGAACTTAAAAAGGAGAGGGGAGGAGCCTGGGGAATAGCACAGAGTGTCCAAGTTTGTGAGTTAGGTATTGTTTCCTGAGTTATTTTAGTGAGCCTTAGAATTCAAATATGATATCGTTCCAATTTTAGTGTATGTGCTGCCGAAGCGAGCACTCAAATATGATATCAATGTTTATATTTGCTACATGTCTGACGTGTTTCTTTTTATTATTTTATTTTGCATATATGTGTCTGTGTACGGGTATGTGAGTGCAGTGCCTGCAGAGGCCAGAAGAGGGCAGCACATACTCTGGATTTGGAGTTGCAGGTGGCTGTGAGCTGTAGGTGAGTGTTAAGAGCATCAAGTTCTCTTAACCTAAAGCCTGTCGGGGATAATGGGAGAGAGAAAGCAGGCGGAGGCAGGAAGAGCCTTCGGCATAATGTAAGGGTGACTGACGCCTGTCACAGGAGATGGGAAGACTAAAAGGAAGGGCCTTATACCACAGCACAGCTCTGAGAAAGTCCCTGCTGGGTCACCAAGGAGTCCCCCTTAGTAGTTTCCTATTAGAGGGATCCCACTTAGGGTCACTGCTGGTTATAAGCATGGACTGGCGATCCTTAGGGAAGGCTGGTCTGCACATGAATGCGGAAATGAATCAAAGTGGGCAGCAGCTAGAGGTTCCACAGAACACACGTGACACCGCCGGCTGGCCGCCATGCTCACATGGGTCTAGCTACCTTTCCGTTAATCTTTTCGTGTGTCACCTTCACTGATGTCTCACTGAATGCCAACCACATGGGCGAGCTTTCTCTGCTCACATCACACAAGCAGGTTGGTAGGATCCTGGAGGGACCATACAGCCTGCAATACATCACCAGGCCAAGGTACCCTCGGGCTGACAACCCACGACCCCTGTTTTTCCAGAAGTCTGCCTTCAGCCACTCCTCTTCCCAGAGTTTCCCTTTGGATGTGCAATTTAAGATAGCCTCGACTATCTCCCCACTCGCCTTTTGTAACTGTGGTGCACCTTTAGCGTGGAAACGTCTTCCACATTTAAAACTGGAGCCTTGGACCCTTGCAAAATGGCATTCATGAGTTGAACTCCGGGGGGCTCAGAAGGAAGGAAGGAAGGAAGGAAGGGAAGGAGGGAGGGAGGGAGGAGGGAGGGAGGGAGGGGAGGGAGGGAGGGCAGGCAAAAGAAACTAAGACTTAGCCAGGTTTGGTGGTGCACTCTGCTAGTCCCAGCACTTGGAAGGCAGAGGCAGCAGATCTCCGAGAGTCTGAGGTCACCCAGAGCTACACAGTAAGGGCCTTAAGAAAGAGAAAAGCAGTAACAATGAAGTCTTCCAGCAGTGTTTCATAAGGGAACACAGACAGGCACGCACAGAGCTGAATCAATTTGCAGAGTACAGTAGCAAGGGTAGACAATAGCTTTGACCTTCAACAAGTCATTTAACCTTTCTAACATCTGCTTGCCCCTCTATAAAATGAAGAGGGGGGGTTACACGATCCTTGAGGCCTCTCCCAGCACTAACATTCTATGAAATAAAAGTCAGCGCACAGATTAATTGGGTTTCTGAGCCGCAAGCAATTAATTACACTATGGCTGCCCTTTAGCGGCCCCATCACAGAAGAAAATGAGATTCCACTGGCAGATTGTAATCTGCACCAACTCATGTTCATTTTTAAGTTCAACGCTGTTTTTAAGATTTGTAAATTAACACATTCCCAAGAGGTTTCTAGGCAAGGAGTCGGGTCTGACAGACAAATGCTGACTCCTGAGTCCTCAGCTCTTTCTGTTGCAAACAGTGGCTGTGCGGACTTCCGAGGTAGCCAGGACCTCCGCAGGCACCGCAGAGGTCTGTAAACTGGCCGTGGTCTTGTGAAATTCTTCACCGGTTCCTATGTGCTCGAGGCTACATATGGTCAGGCAGCCTGATCCCGCCTGAGCACACTTGCCGTCCTCTTTGATTTTTCTGTGTTGACTCCGGGTGTGACGTGTCGATTGTACAGAAGGTGGATGTGCAAGTGCCTGTCATCCTGAAACACACAAGTCGAGGCCAGAGCAGGATGTCAGGCGACTTTCTTTACCATTTCCTGTCTTACTGTAGCCTTGAGACCGGGTCACAGCTAGAAGCATGCTGTGTAGGCAAGGCTGGATGGCCAGTCAACTCTCCAGATCTGCCTCTGTCTTGTTCCCTGGGGCTGGTGACACAGACACAATCAACTGTGCCAGCTTTTATTTAGGTAGTGGGGATTTGAACTCTGGTCTTTGTGCTTTCACAACCAGCACTCCTTCCCCACTCTTACCCTCTGAGCCATCTCCCCAGCCCTTGTTTTTTCCTGTGTTCTCTCTGCCTTCATTTGGACTTGGTTGAGTTAGTTAATAAATGTTACTTTTTTAAGCAAACCACAAAATCAGTCTTGATTTCCACTTAAACTATTGTAATCTCTTTTTAATGCCCATCTAATTAAACAGTACTGCTATTTCCTCTAGAATATTGTAGCTCATATATATTTTAGACTATGGAACTTAAATGCCAATGAGGCATAGAGGTGACACCTTTGATCCCAGCACTCACACACATACCAAACTCTCACACACAATGATAACAACTAAAATTAAAACACGTAACACCATTTTGCATATTTTAAAAAGAATGACTGGACTACCTTCATCGAATTGCTGTCAGTTCTGTATTGGGTGTGTGAGACAACTTTACACCCTGACATACATGTCTGTTCACTACACCATGGCTCATATATTTTTTTCCTAAGATACTTTTTAGTGCACAGAAAATTTACATTTATTGCAGTCAAGTTTACTAAATGGATTTGTTTGGTTTTAATCTTAAGATCGCTTTTAAAGCATGAGAAGATAAAGCTTCTAAAGACACAATTTCAATTCTCCTGAGACTGAATACATTTAGAATACTATGGGCCGAGTCCCCAGTTTTACTCTAGGAACCTTGTGGACACTATAGGTTTAGAAATAGACCACTGGAATAGGGAGGTGACAGCAGGGAGCCACACAGCTTTTCTTCCTACAGGAGACAAAAGTCATTCTTGCTTTGTGTGCAATATGGTTCGCTTGCATGCAGTAACATCGTGTCCATGTATGTGCCCAGCATGGTGGAACATGCTTTTAATCCCAGCACTCGGGAGGCAGAGGCAGGCAGACCTCTGAGTTCAAGACCAGCCCAGTCTTCAGAGAAAGTTCTAGATCATCCAGGGATATACAGTAGCCCCTGATTTAAACACACACACACACACACAAACACACACACATACACACACACACACATACACACACATACACATACACAAACACACACACATACACACATACACACACACACACATACACACACACATACACACACACATACACACACACAGACACACAGACACACACACAGACACACACACACACACACAGCTTAACTTAAAAACCATCTCCACTTTTACCGTATTACATCTTTTTGGTAGTGGACAGTTTTGCCTTAATGTTGGCTACAGACTTAAAGGCTAGGGTGTGTGTGGCAATTTCTTAGAATCAAACGGTAAGGACATTTACCTCTTCTTCATAAAATAGTCCCCTATCAGATGGCGTCTTACCTTCACCTGCAGGGATGGAGTCTATGCACACAGAGCCTCCACTGTTGGATCAGTTAAGTGTGTGTGGTTCCAAACAGTCTTATTTCAGCAATGGTCAAAGCGTCTTCAGAAGGAGAGCCCACCCCAGGAAAACCACTTTCTCTGTCTACACAGCACAGTGTTTCTTCCTGAGAGATTTTATGATAGGTCGCCCTGATCCCATCCCATCTCCAGGATCCCCCTCTAGTTCTCTTCCTCCACACCTGAAGTCTCTTCATCCACTAAGTCTAAGCCTCTCAAAGTCACCCATGAGGACTGCAGTTAAACAAACAAACAAACAAACAAACAAACGCCTTCTAAAATCTGTTTGTTTGTTTGTTTGTTTTTAACCTTTGCCCCGTTGTTGGGTTTGAATGAGAATGGCTCTCAGAGGCTCATATATTTGAATGTTTTGTTCCCAGTTGGTGAACAGCTTAGGAAGCATCAGAGGGTGTAGCAGTATTTTTTTCTGTCAGTCTTGCACTTTACTGTCACTGTCATCGACTCAGGCCTTGGCTGCGTACGTGGGCGTGGTACAGCTGCTCCTTCCACTGCTGCTTCTCAGTCTCCAGCTTCTCTTCATGAGCCGCCGTGGCTCTCGTTTTCTTGGGTCACAGGTCCAGGGACCTGGTACTTCTTTCCCTTGTAGAATTTCCTGAGGTTTTCCTTTTGAGTCTGATTAATGACAGTGAGGACGCGGGCGATGGATTTGCGTTCGACTCGTATCTTGGAGAGCTTGGACGCGGTGCCTGTCACTTTGACCACGCGAAGCTGGGACGGTTCCACCTTCAGATCATCCGGTTGTTTCAACAGCTCCTCCTCCTTCTTGCCGTGCAGGTCACGTGCCTTAATCTTGGCCATAGCTGTGTTGTTCACGGCTGAGGCCGCCGGGTTCGAGACGGGAGTGGCATTTTTGAAGGAGGTGTGGTGTTGTCAGAAGAATGGTACTGGGAGCAGGCTTCGAGGTTTCAAAAGCAGATTCCAGGCCCTGTCTTGCTCTCTATCTGTCACTTATATGTCAGATGTGAGCTCTCAGCTACTCCTTAAGTATCACACCTGCCTGCCCCGCCCGCCCTGCTAGGATGCAATGGGTAACGCATACCTTAAATAAACTTTCTCCTGAACTGTGGAATGAGGAATGGGTATTATGCAGGAAGTGTTGAAGACAATATTAATTTCATTTTACATCCCTGTCAGAGCTCTTGTGCTGCCAACCATGTGTGCTTCAGTAAGCAGTTATGTTTTAAAAGAAACTATTCTTCTGAGCATGTCCCCACCATGAACTGCAACTAGTCAATGCGGTGTATATTAGCTACTTCTCTGTTGTTGTAATTAAATACCGTGACCAAAAACAACTTACGGAAGAAATAGTTTATTTAGGTTTATGAGTCCAGAGGGATAAGAGTGTATCACGGCAGAGAGGCATGGTGGTAGGAAGCTGATACATCACATCTCAACTTCAATTAGTGAGAGAAAAGTGGACATGGTGCAAGATTAGGAACTCTTAAAGTCCTCTCCCAGTGACACACTTCCTCCAGCAAGGCTGCGCCCCCTAAACCTCTCCAAACAGCACCACCAACTGGGACTGGGTGTTAAATATCTGAGCCAATGAGGGGTGTAGTGGCTGTTCCTGGTCGTCAACCTGACTGTATCTGGAATGAACTACAATCCAGAATTGGAAGGCTCGCCTGTGATCATGATCTTGAGGCTGGGAGATACAAGTTTCTGACCTGGATCTTGGCATGGAGATCTTAAGGCATAGTGGCTATGAATCCAGGAGATCTCCGCGTTCAAGGTCATCTGGGACAAAGCAAGTCCCAGATCCAGGCACGGTGGTACACACTTTTAATCTGGGACACACCTTCTGCTGGAGACCTACATAAGGACATTGGAAGAAGGAAGATTCTCTCTTCTTCGCCTGCCTGCCTTGTGGGACTGGGCCACTCACTGCTAGATCCTTGGACTTCCGCTGCTGACCATTGTTGGGGAGTTGGACTACAGACTGCAAGTCATCAACAAATTCCCTTAATGTATAGAGACTACCCATAAGTTCTGTGACTCTGGAGAACCCTGACTAAGACAAGGGACATTGTTGTTTGAACCACAACATTTTATAGACACTGGTGTAATGCAGGTTGTGGGCTTCATTTCCAGAACACAGGCAGAGTGAGTTCCTGTAACCCTTAGGAGACTGGAGAGCAGGATGGTAGGTAGCATGGGTTTCAACTTTACCAGATGCATCAGCCGTTAAGCAGGAAATGAGGGTGCCCATTCAAAATCTGAAGCCATGTGTTGACATCCTCTAGCTAAGACATTCCTGGTGGTCTCTGCCAGGATGGGGCTGTACTTTGAAATTTTGTGTTTATATGGCTACAAGCATCCATTCATAGCCAGACCTTCTGGGTAACCTCCTGCCATTTCACCCGTCCACTGTATGTTATGGAGAAGGTGTCTTTCTTTCTTTTTTTTTTCTTTTTTCTTTTTTTTTTTTTTCCCGGAGCTGGGGACCAAACCCAGGGCCTTGCACTTGCTAGGCAAGCACTCTGCCACTGAGCTAAATCCCCAACCCTAGAAGGTGTCTTTATTTAAATTACATGGACCAACTTCTGCTACCTTCAGCTCCAATGGGCACATCCCATAGCAAAGAGGGAATTATTGCTGGCTTCAACTCACATAAAATCTAATCTCAATGATCATTTTATTAGCTTAGTTGAATATAAATTCAAAGTGCTTTCAGACTAGCCAAGGGTGGATCCTCCACCTCAGCTCCAAACATGGTACAGGTGTCTCCTGATATCATCCCAGATCTCTAAGCTCAAACACAGCAGATAAAGGCCTGGTATTTACTGGTTTCACCATGTGCTACTAGCTCCCCGTATAATTTTACACGTTAGCATTCCAGGACTAGGCAGCATGGATGTCGTTAACATAGAGTTGGAAAGGAAGACACAGAGCACAGTTTAGAGTATGTACGCTCATTCAGCTACAAGGTGATGAAGCTAAATGTGAGTGTCCATGAGATGAGCCAGTGGACCACTGTGCCGTCCAAACACAACACTGACAGCAACAACGGAGGTTGTAAGGAAGAGAATTAACCTGTATCCTCAGCTCTGAATGCTGAAGGAGGCACAGAGAGGAGCAAGGAAGCAACGCCTCACCCTGACAACAAGATTAGAAATCCTTGCAAGGTGGTCATTTTGAAGAACCTGTGATTCAACTCATGCTGGGTCAGAAAGCAGCAGAATTTACTAAACAAAACTTGCCTTTTTATGTTCATGCTTTGCAAAGTGCTGAACAAAACAAGGCACAGTTGAGTCTTCTTCCAGAGATTAAACTTGCCACAGCAGGAACTCACAGTGGAATATCATCTCCACTGGCCAGGCTGAGAAGTAAAGCCCACAACCATGTGGCACAGCAAAACTCTGTGTTTCTTCATGCATATCTGGATAATTAGCCCTTCTGATATCAACCAGACCATGGAGTTAATCTTGTTTATTTTAAAGAAAATTCATGGGACACAGACTCACATGCATTTCCCCATTAATAAGAGTTGGATCTCATTGTTCTAACCAGACTGGCCTCCCAGAGTCCGTTGAGATGGGGTAAGGATGTAACACCATTGGAAACACTCTTGTCTGTGTGGGATGACAGCTCCTAGTAGCCCAGAAGATTGAAGGTGTCTTGGAAGGAGCATCCCAGTAAGGAAAAAGCCATTTCAGTGAGACTGTGCAGAGTTTATCCAAGACCCAGGACGTGTCAACAACCAATATGGACTGTCAGTACAGAAACATCGTGTGCCTTAGGTCAGAGGACTTAAGTGAGGGCAGCTGCCTACAGAAACTACCCTTGCTCCTGAGTGCTCACTCTCTGGGGCTGCCCAACTTCAGGGCTCCCACAGAGATGCTCTTGGGCTTCTCTGGGGTCCAGCTTCTCCCTGCCCAACCTGCCTCCTTCCCATCTGTGGATGCTCTACATGGACACATTTTGCATGCTCAGCTCCTTTCTTGAGAAGCCCAATTGCAATTCCAGACCAATCACATTCTTTGTTTTTAATAGGTGTGCACACTTTCTTAATTACTTAATACTAGAATACAATATTGCTGAGATTTTGGTGTGGCTGTTTATGCATCTGTGTGTGTGTGTGTGTGTGTGTGTGTGTGTGTGTGTGTGTGTCTGTGTCTGTGTAGCTCCTCAATCAGGCTAGGTTGACTGGCCAGCAGGCCTCAGGATTCCCCAGTCCTGAGATTACACACATGCCCTCTTCTGTCCTCCATGAAAACTGCATATATGTGGTCCATAAATACACATGCAGGCAAGATATACATTAGGAAAAGAGGATGAGGGGGAGAAAAGAAGAGGAAGAGGAGGAAGAAGAAAAGAAGAAGAGGAAGAGGAAAAAGAAAGAGAAAGAAGAAAAGGAGGAAAATAGGAAGGGGAAGAGTGAAAAGAAGAGGAAGGAAGAAGAAGAAGAAGAAGAAGAAGAAGAAGAAGAAGAAGAAGAAGAAGAAGAAGAAGAAGAAGAAGAAGAAGAAGAAGAAGAAGAAGAAGCAGAAGCAGAAGCAGAAGCAGAAGCAGAAGCAGAACTGACTGAAGTGTTTAGGGTGGGCTTGCAACATTGCAACACTGGGTGCACACTGGAATCAACATTGAAGACTGAACCTGCATCTATCCCCAGAGGTTATGAACTAATGTGTTTGAGTTTGGGTTGAATTTTAGGACTTCGACTCCTCAATAATCCTAACCTCCTCCCTCAACTGTTCTCATGTGACCCAGGCTCGTCTCATACCACATAGCAGAGCATATACTTGAGCTTCTGATGATCCTGCTGCTGGGAATAACCGGAATGGGCTATCACACTTGGTTTGTGTGGTGAGGGTGGACCTCAGGGCTTCATGGATGCTAGGCAAGCACTCTGCCAACTACGCCATATCCCAGCCCCAGTAATTGTTATGTCAGCGTCCCTCAGTACAGTTGAGGTAGGAGGCCACTGCTCTGTAGATGGGAGATGAAACTGGAATGGTTAGAATGAAAACAACCATTGAAGGAACAGAAAGAAAAGCAGTACAGCTATGCCCTGGAGGCTTTGAGAGGGGTGTGGTCCATGGATGGACCAGATGCCAAGGAGAAGCTAAATACAAAGAGGTCTGGGGACACAGATATGATAATAGCTGTGAGGATGAAGACCTGCTTGGCACGGGTTGAAGTGTGGATACTGAGGACACTGGCTTTTATATCCCCTTCTACCTCAGATCACAATCACCTGAGTCCCAGACTCAGTTTTAGTCTCTCTGGCTGCCTTTAGTCCAAGGGCTTGTATATCCAAGTATCCCTCAAATAACTCTGTCTCAACACCTTACTCGAAAACCCAGGCACTGGGTGTTTCTCAAACTCATTCAGTACATTCAACCACCCCGTATTACAAGCCGCTATTGGGTGGTAGGGTACAAGCGGCTAGAGAGACGGCTCACAGTTAAGAGGGCATAGGGCTCTGGCAGGGGACCTGAGTTGAGTTTTCAGAGCCCATACCCACAGCCCACGACTGCTCGGAACCCAGTGTATCTGACACCCTCTTTTGACCTTCATGAGCAGAGCAACACACACACACACACACACACACACACACACACACACACACACACACACACACACACACACAGAGAGAGAGAGAGAGAGAGAGAGAGAGAGAGAGAGAGAAAAAAAGTACAATAACTTAAAGATAGATACACCCTTTTCTGTTCCTATACAATTTCCAGTCCACGGAGGCAGAGTGTAACACCCAGAAGGCAGTGGACTTGGCTCCACACTTTCCCCACTAATCTGGCTCAGGCCTTGACACTGAGCAATGATGTCCTCACCCTTCCCCTTAGATCCCCTCTGACCTACCTCAGTACATAGCTAGAAAACCATTGACACTTTCCTCGTTCTACACTACAGCTCTGTTCACTCCATTTGGTTTTTGAAGAAGCATTAACTGGGCACCTATCAAGCACAAAAGTTTTTTTAAAACCTTCCTGTGATCTTGGGCTAATTCCTATTTAAAACATCTTAACCATAATCAGAGAGAACCTTAGCACACACCTGGATCACACACAAGTCCACTTCTTATGGCTCTCTTTGTAAATAAACAGAAAGCTAATAAATGCACATCTGCCTTAAACTCTAACAATGCTGGGTATTTCCTTTCCTTTCCTTTGTTTTTTTTTTCATTTCTTTCTTTTTTCTTTATTGAAGACAGGATCTCATGTAGCCCAGGCTGGCCTTGAACTGGCTTTCTAGCCAACTAGAAACCAACCTTGAATTCCTGATCTTCCTGCCATCACTTCCCAAGTATTAGGATTACAGACATGTTACATCACTTCTCCCTCCTTTAAAAGATTCTCCCCTTGGATCTAATGATCAAACCCAAGGCCTTGGACATGGTAGGCAAGTGATCTACCAGTCCAGGCACTGAGCATGCCAGTTGTTAAAGGCTTTCCACACATGTTCCAGAAGCTGAATTAGGCTTCTGCTTAGAAGGACGGGGACTTACTGGCTGGCATCTGAGACCTCTAACACTTCAACCCTAACCCGTCTAGTCATTATGTCTAGACTTCTTCCTTTCAAAGCCCTCTCCTGAAGACACTTTCAGGGCACCACACTTCCTCCCTGCCCCCACATAATCCTCCACACCTTGTAAGGCCAAGCTTTAGTGTCAGCAGCTCCTTGAGAGCAGCCAGGGCTGTGAGCTGACATCGCCCTCTCACTGAAGGTTATCATTGTCTTCACTGTGGTTTTCTGTAGTTGATGCTCTTGTCCTCTTTTCTATGCCCCAACCCCACCACCAAAAGGTCGGTGAGACCTGGGCCAACCTACAGACATCTGTGCCTCCTCTAGTGAGGTGCCTTTAAATGTCACTGGCTACTCACAGGCTTAATACAGCAGCAACTCTGCACCGTTTCCGGCTTTCCTGTCCTGTGAATGGTGGTAACCGCACCACAACTCCTGCCAACTCTAGTTTTCTGGATCCTAACTTTAAAGTGCTGGATACCTACTGCCAGCCTTGTATTGTGTGTTCTCATTTTCAAGGTACGGTTGTGATAGGGGGAGGGAGGGGAAGGAGGGAGATAACATGAACGTAGCAGTCACATGGAATAGAAGACTTAATTGAAGACAACAGAAGTTCACACAGTTGCTGTGGGTAAAGCAGCACGTAAGAGTTGCGTGGCATGTTAATAGGAAGAAGCAGCTGAGGTGGGCTGTGAGTCCTCCGTTCTATAGAGTGCATAGATTCTTGAACACTTCAATTCTGTAGAAAAAAAAAAAAAAGGCTGAGCCAAGGACACTAGAGGGAGCCAGGGCATGCAGGTTGGAGACAAGGTTTCTAGCTCAGCAAGCCTCAGGCTCACCACCTCCCAACGTTTACTCAGATTGGCTGGGGAAACCTTCACTATGCACTCAAATGCTTACTGCTCGGGTCTCGTTTCTATTTTCAATGTCATGGTCGGGTAGCAGGAGTAAAGAGTGTTTGGGAAGTGAGGATATTGAAGTGGACAGATCTTGACATATTGCTCTCCTTCAGAGCACCATATTAAACAATGTAAAATTATATATCTGCTAAAGCATTTGATTATTATTTTTCCAAGTGTATATAGGTAGATTTGTCTTAAAACTTGAGACATAAAAAATAAAAGATAGCGTGATACTGGGACCCTCAAGTCCATCCTCTTAAACCGTGGGTTGCAACCCCTCATGGGGGTAAATGAATGTATGGCTGAGACAATCTGGAATGAAAGGTTTCACTACATGTATCATCAACAATTAACTCCCAATTAAACACGTAACATATCAGCGTGTCTGTGTAACTAGCTGTCCTTGTTGCTTTGTGTGAATTCATTATAGCCTCGGATCTGAACACACCATGTGCTAGTCTGTACCAAGTGAACTGTTACACCACACATGCCCACTGCCTGAATCACCTCAGCTCAGGCCAGAGCTACTGGATGTTAGCAGTTACGCTTTTAATGTACATACAAGGCCCCCACCTCTCCCAGAGACATAACGGTCTGATTATAGAAAACAAAGACATTTCATGCTTTCGTCCCATTATTCCTTACCATGTGAGCATCAAATTAGCATATTGTTGGAGTGGATTGTGTTGGAATGCTTGATTTTAAAACCAGTTGTTATTGATTGCTCAATTGAGTTTCATAAAAGAAACTGACAAAGAAATTTTAGTTTCAACAACATCTGAAATGGCTCCTAAGTCACTCCTAACATTTTGGGCTATCCATTTATGAAAAGTAGTACTCTCAATTTTTGACAATGGTAAAATCATTCACTCCACAGAGCAAACCCTTTATGAGTTCAGATGCCCCTGTCCCCATAAAAATCAACCAAGTCCCTCAACTGATCTGTTGTTTCCCCCTACCTGAACTCTCTCTGGCCATTTCCTGGAGGGTTTCTCCTTTGGTGACGTCAACACATCCTCTTTGTCAGTCCTCAAAGAAAGGACTCACGTCTCAGATGTCCCTGTCTCCCAGCAGCACCCAGAAGAGAAACGTCACTCAAGACAGTCCCTTAAAAGGAGAAACTGCATAAACATGTCCACAGACTCCTGTTCCTAGTCCCTAACTTAACGAACCATGTATTGTTCCCATGTTTCTGACATCAAAGATGCACAAGGCATCACGTACGAGGAACAATCCAATTTTAAGTCTGAGAAGACTAAAGTGATAAACACTACATCCTAAGAAGAATCAAGAAACGGGAATGAGGCAAGTGCTGCCCAGAGAGAGAGCAGGGAGTTGAGTTTTGAGTGTGGGTAGCTCTGCAGAGGCTGTGACCCCATCTCTCCCCACTGCGGCTGGGGCAGCATTTGCTCTGCTGAGCTGTCAATCTACTTCACTAATGCTCTTACCACTGAGACACTGAAGGGGAGCTGGCAGCCCAGAGTAGTTCCTTGGGTGGGGTAGTAACCCCCTCAGTGGAACTTCTAGCAGTTACTGGAAGGGTCCAGACTTCAAGGCCTTTCTTGATTTATCATGCTGAGATCTTGAGGAAGCTGGGATAGGCTGACATGTGGTCAGAGCTGTGAGGAAGTAACCAGCAGACAGTATCTAGCAATATCTGCAGTTCCTAGCAGGGTAGCCTATTATTCAGGAGACAGCTTCTAGATGATACTGAATCCCAAGAGAGGTGCCTGGCGGATAAATGACAACAGCCAAGGCAACCTGAAAGGCCTCGTGCTACACAATGATAAAAATAAGTATCCTCTATCTCACTTCAGACAGTCAGTCTGAAAGCCTGTCTTTTGGAAAAGCATCATCCCCATTGAGAGGATGGTCCTGCCTAACTAATTCTGCTGTACCAGTGTGGGAGGGGCACCTCTGTGTCTTCCGTTTACCTTAAGAAGTTCAGTCACGTCCAGTCACGTGCTCGGCTCACAGCCTGTTTATCAGGATGAAGCACGCTCTCTGGAGAGTGCAGACAGCAGGATGGGCCGAGCTCGGATGACAGTCTGCCCTGTGGAGATTGACTTTAATGAAGCAAGAATAAACAGGAAGATTAAGTATGAGCAGAAACCAGTGACAAGTTCTGAGCTCACCTCTCTGCTGGAATTGAAGGGCTCTCTGCAGCTGAGCGAGTCTCTGTTAGAGAGAGAGGGGCATCATCTGTTTGGTCGCTAATGATCCCGTTATCCACATCGACCCCCGTGTGAGCAAAGAAAAGTTTATTCTCAATGTAGAGAGCAGCTTCTGTGTGTTTTAGTTATGTCTACTCCCAAAGCAAACTGTTTTTTAAGACTGGAAAAGTTAAGATTGATTAGGTTTGAGAGAATGTTTAATAGACTGAAGACGGCATCCTTTTAGGGATTAACTATCGCTAGTATTACTCTGCTATCTGCAGTGAACATTCAGGCCTACCCGGGTGTTTATGGCAGAAGCATGACTAGTTCTGCAGGGAGATCGTATAGAAGAATGACTGTCCTGGGATTAACGGACGAACCACCTCGTCTTCTTTATAAAGCCACTTCTTAGGGACCAAATACCCCACTTTTTTGGTTCTTCACTTCATATATGATTTTTGAAAAATAATTTTTTAAAAAAGCTGTGTTGCAAAACATCCAGTGAGCGAGTCTAAGATTCCCATCCGCCCTCTGGAGATGCCATTTCATTCATATCCTGAGTAGAGGTTTTTTTCTCTTTTTTTTCACTATTGTGCATCTTTTGGAAAAAATAGACCTTATTAAAATGGGGATGAAGCCTGAATTAGCTGCAGCACATTCTGCAGTATTTAATTCAACTAGGAGATGCTTCATGGCCGAGTGTATGTGTGTGCGGGACCATTGAGGACTCCATGTCGCTGGCACTCGTACCAGTAGGTGGCACTCTGATCCAGTCCGATGCTCTTCCCTCCCAGTTCAGGGAAGGGAAACTAAGCAGGCAGGACACTCCTGTCAGAGTCGCCCAAGTGAACACGACTGGAAGCTCCGAAACAAACCAAACATTTGCTTTATAAAAAGCACATTTAGCAAATCTACCAGAACGCCCAAAACCAGTACAGGTACTGACCAGTAAGCCTTTCTGGAAAGAGTTGATTAATCAGCCTTCTCTGGATAGAACAGAAGGGACTCGAGGCTTCAAGGCAGGCAATCTGGGTTGACCTGGCTTCCAGAAAGGTTTTGTGAAAGCCAGAAGACTATGTGTAAGGAAGACAAGACAGCCTGTGTCTGCTTTGAGCGAGCCATGTGGCATCAGCTCGAAGGGCAGCTAGGCTTCCTCTCCTGAGAAGAAAGAGGAGTTGGGGGCAGAAATAGACTCAGATAAAGTTTTGTCATACATTTAATTTTTGTTTTTGATTAGCAAGACAGAAACAATACAATATAGAGGGACCTAAGCGTGACAGAGAGGCTTTCCTTTAAAGCCTGGGAAGGACAGGGCTGGTGGGATGGCACAGCCTTTAAGAAGTCTAAGGTTCAGTTCCTAGTGCTCAAATGGTGGTCACCTCCTTAACTCTAGCTCCAAGATATCCAGCACTGTCTTCTGACCACAGTGGGCACCAGGCATGCATGCAGCACACAGACATACATGCAGGGAGAATATCACAAATATAAAATAACTATTTTTAAAGGAGCTCCATTAAGAATGTAGGGGTGGGTGGGTGCAGGAGAGGAATGACAGGAAGAAGGGTGGGGGTGGGAGATGCAGGAGAATATCACACAGTAAGAGCCTTAGAGTCACTGCATAGACCTTTGGTTAGCTGTCTGTCCCATAGAGAGAGCGGCAGAGGGGTGTTCCCTGATCTCTTCAGCCTGCAGATCTGGTCCTTTGTTTCTTTCTTTCTTTTTTTTTTTTTTTAAGATTTATTTATTTATTTTGTATATGAGTACACTGTAGCTGTCTTCAGACACACCAGAAGAGGGCATTGGATCCCGTTACAGATGGTTGTGAGCCACCATGTGGTTGCTGGGATTTGAACTCAGGACCTCTGGAAGAGCAGCAGTGCTCTTAACCACTGAGCCATCTCTCCAGCCCGATCTGGTCCTTTCAAAGTGATCGTTGTCTTTTAGGGGCAGGTCTGTGTTCCAGCAGTATAAGTGTGTATGCGTGCACAGGCATGCATGCATGTGTGTGTGTATGTGTCTGTATATGTGCATGTCTGCCTGTGTGTCATGTGTACATGTTTGTGTACATGAATGTGTATGAGTGTGTCTGTGTGTGTGGGCATGTGTTCATGTGTGCAAGTGTGTGTCTCCTTATATGTGCATGTCTGCATGTATGCACGTTCATGTGTGCATGTGTGTGTCTATGTGTGAGTATCTGTGTGTGTTCATGTGTTCATGTGTGAGTGTGTGTGTCTCCTTATATGTGCATGTCTGCATGTGTGTGTGCATGTGTGAGTGTGTGTGAGTGTGTGTATGTGTGTGAGTGTGTGCATGTGTGAGTGTGCGTGTGTGAGTGTGCGTATGTGAGTGTGTGCATGTGTGGTGTGTGCATGTGTGAGTGTGTGCATGTGTGAGTGTGTATGAGTGTGCATGTGTGAGTGTGTGTATGTGTGAGTGTGTGTGTGTGTGTGCGTGTGTGTGTGTGTGTGTGTGTAGGCCGGAAGTCAGTGCTCGGCATCTTTCTCCTTTTCTGCTCTATTCATTTTTTAATACCGAGCTATGCGTGTGGAGGTCAGAAGACAATTTTGAGGAGTCTGCTCTCTCCTTCCACAATGTGGGTCCCCAGAATCAAACCCTGCTCATCAGTCTTAGCAGCAAGTGCCTCTACACACTGAGCCTCTCACTGCCACTCCACTTTATCATTTTTCTGAGAAGGGCTCACTGAACCTGGGGCCTGCTGATTGGCTAGACTGAGAAGGGCTCACTGAACCTGGGGCTTGCTGATTGGCTAGACTGAGAAGGGCTCACTGAACCTGGGGCTTGCTGATTGGCTAGACTGAGAAGGGCTCACTGAACCTGGGGCTTGCTGATTGGCTAGACTGAGAAGGGCTCACTGAACCTGGGGCTTGCTGATTGGCTAGACTGAGAAGGGCTCACTGACCCTGGGGCTTGCTATTGGCTAGACTGGTCGGCAAGGCAAAGCAGGCTTTCCGTGCCTGTCTCCTTGCTGCTGAAATTTCAGATGTGTGCCACCTACCCCAGCTTTTCTCACAGGTCCTGAGGATCTAACGTAGGTCCTCATGCTTGCACACAGCAAGCCCTGTGTGTGATTCATTTATTTTACCTAAGCTCAGAGCAACAGAAAAGTCCCAGACAAAGACAGGTGTCACATCTAGCATGGTTCCAGGGACTGACCTGACTGGGACATCCAGGGAAGGAAGAAATGACAAGACATACAGACCCACCCAGAGAAGCTGGAATTGAGTGGGCTCACTGTTAGCTCAGTGTGTTTGTTACCTACACTTGGCAAGAAGGTGGCGCTATTGGTCATAGCCCAACAAGGAGACAGGGTTTGTGGTATACAGCTGGACCGAGGAGACATTTTTCAGTAACCGTGGTAAAAGCCACGTCTGTAAAGGAACAGTCTTCAGACTGTCAACATCCGGGTGGAGAAAGCTATGGTGGACATTTTCTGCACACACTATCAACATCTGAACATATATCAGAAGACTTTGCCATCCCTCAGAGCCTCACTGGGTCGGGGAGGGTCTTTGCTATTTCCTATGGGGCTGAAGCACTGGGGTCCTTGACAGGGTCATACATGTCAGCAGAACACATTCATCTAGGACTTCATTCTCCCAGGGCTTCCTTTGTTCCTCACAGACGTGTGTGTGTGTGTGTGTGTGTATTAGATTAGCCTGTTCTAGTTCTGAGAATCTTCAAGAAATGGAGACTTACTGGCATGGTTCTCTCTGGTGAGAATTCAAAGCTAAAGCAGGAAGGTGGGCTCCAAATAATTCAGCAGAAACAGCACCAAATGATGGCTAATGGTACCACAGGAATGGGGTGAGCAGTGAAATGTCCGGCAGCACAGCAGAGTCAACTACAGAACGGGATTTCTGGTCTCTGTGGAGCTGAGGCTACTGTTTAAGTGACTGCTTACAAGGATCACCCTGTGCTGAGGCCCCAGCTTCCGGAACCCCTTGTCTAGATCAGCATTTTGCTCATGGTTTTAAGCAGTACTGTGCTTTGGGTAAAAGAAAAGAAATGAAGATCATTAATTCTTGAAGAGCTTCAAACTCAGGAAATTGATACTTAACCCTCCCTCCTCTAGAATGGGAAAAGCACTTTTGAATGGGCTGGATATGTCATGGGTTCACCTCAAGAACAGCAGCTCTCTGAATTTGAAGGGATGTTCCCAGGTCGTTTCCTTACAGAGCACTGGGGTTTGCTGAAGGGAGGGTCCGTGCTCGCTGCCTCGGTGTGACCAGGCGTCTGCTGGATGCAGAGCAGTGTTTGCAGAGTCTGTGAGATGGGAGAGGAAACAGGGCTGACATGCCCAGGACCTCTCCTACTCAGCCTTGCTCCCTTGAGGTCAGAGTTCTATCTCTGCTGTCATTGGCCTTCATGGTTGCCGGCTTAGGTGTTCCTCACTCTAAAATACCCACAAGCCTACAGTGTGGCAGTGCTTGTGGCACTGGAGCTGTGGCCTGAGTTACGTGCAGTTAAGAAAAAGATGAACCCAGAAAGATAGGCAGGGGGTGTCCCACTATGGAACTATGGTGTCACCTCAGATATCCAAGTGTTTCGTTTCTTTTCTCCCTCTCTCTTTCCTTCCCTCTTCTTTTTCCCTCTGCCCTCCTCTCTCCTCCTCGCTTCCTTCTCTTCCTTTCTCTTCCCTTCCTTGCTTTTCACAGAGGGTCTCACATATCCCAGGCTGACCTCAAACTTGCTCTGTAGCCAAGGTGACCTTGAACTTCTGGTCCTTCTGCTCTCACCTCCCACCACTAGCACTGCCAAGCTCGGTTTGTTTGGTGCCAGGAATGGAACCCAGAGCTCCGTGCATGTTGGGCAAACCTCAGCCACATCTTAGTCTGTGAGAACAGATTTGGGACCAAAGCAACATGGAGCTTTAGTCTTGGCAGTTTATTATGTATTTGCCAAAGCACTCGCAACCTAAAATTTTTATTTCCAACCATAACCCACAAAAGAAATCGCACAGCCCCTAAAATATTCATTCGTGTTATTGCTGCTGGAATGGGAGGGCTTGCTTTCGGCAATACCTTAGCATAAAAGACAACGAACTGAAAGTAATTGGCAGGAAACCATCCACTTGCTCATTTGCTCTCTTTCACTGTAAGACAATAAAAGAATTAAATGATGTCTCATTTGGCTGTACGCATTTGCATACTTAAATGTTTGGATACTTCCCTGTTAAGCAAATGGAGCCTGATAAGACAGAGCTCGCGGGTGAATACCTAGCATCTTCCAACGCGTTCCTTCTTTCAGGCCGTGGATTGTTACCACTTTGTTCATTGTTATACAATGTGACTGGTGTGCTGTCGAATAGCCCATGCAGGTTAATGCACCTGCACACAACCGTGAAGAAATTATATGGGTATATACATTTTTTCTAAATACATACAACATGGAGATAACATTTAAAGAACCATCAACTTCCATTAAACCATGTTAGCCTGTAAGAGCCACAAGACAATGGCCCTGGGCCTTCCTCCTGCTTGATTACATGGTTTCTTCTTTGACCAAGTCAAACTCTCAGAATCTGTGTATGAGTCTCAGGAGTATTTCTAGGCATTAAAAAAACAAAATGAGCTTCAGGCACAGCCTCCCTGCTGATGTGGACGGCACATTACATCTGCCTCTCTGGTGAATTTGAGATTAGTAAACACAAAAGCAAAGAGCAAACTAGATGGACGCTGAACTACCCATTCCAGCCACCCACAGTCTAGAGCTTTCTTACCCTTCAAGGCTTCAGAGGTGACATGAGGGGTTCTCTTCCCTTTCCTCAACTGTCTGCTGGTGTCTCCATGCAGTGCCGTGTGGTGCCCGCCTGTTCTAGCTCATGGAAGGCACACAGACTTCCCTATACATATGCTCACACATGCCTATGTATTACTGTCTCTCGCCGGGCTGTGCGTTAGCCACAAGTTTTACATCCAAGCAACTTGTGAACACTTTCTTGGCAGAGCCAGTGAGATGGATAAGTCAAATAAAAGTGCTTGTCTCGGAAGCCTGATGACCAGAGTTTGAACCCTAGAACCTCCATGAATAAGACACATCTGTAATCCTGCATTCCTAAAGTGAAATGGAAGGCAGACAGAAGACGCCCCAAACTGTCCTCTGATTGCCACACACACACACACACACACACACACACACACACACACACACACACACTAAACATATTATATATATCCACTTAAACACCCCATGGAGACATTCAGTCCATCTCCTTCAAATCTCCTCCTTCCAAAACAAAAACCATAGAACACACACCTCGATTTGGTGAGCTCTCAGTGTCGCAGACTCAAATTGGATTAAGAGGATAAAAACCAACAGAAAATAATTCAACTTCCTCCTCCACTGCTCAGCCCACAGCCAATGTTTTCTCTGACAGTAAACGCTTAGATTATGAGATTTTAAGTCTCAAAGGTCAACTTTCATTCAAAGAAGAAAGCAATATAAGGAAGACTTAAACGGCAGCATTAAGAACTGGAGCCCATGGACACAGCACTTTCGTTTGTTGGTTCGTTTTTGAGACAGACTCTGTATAGCCATGGCTGACCTGGAACTCACTGTGTAGAGTAGGATGATAATCCTCCTGCCTCCGCAGCTTGTGCTGGACTACAGGTGCATGCCACCATCCATGGATTCAGCTTACCTATTAGCATCCGTTATCTTGGAAAGAAAGTGTACTTCTTTCTCAAGCACATCTGAAGCATTTATACACATTGCTACATAACAGAGGGGAAGCCATGATAAATCCCAAAGAGTCAAATCTGTGAAAGAATCATTTCTATGTAAATGATGTATTTGATCTGAAGAGATCAAATGCCTCTGACTATAAGCAATAATGTGAGACCAATAATATGAAAAAATTTAGAGGTACATGTCTAGAAACTTAAAAAAAAAAAACCCTAACAAAAACCCTGTGTAAAATGAAATGGTACGCACTGGAGAAAACCTTTAAGGCTCATCAAATCATGAGACAGAGGGAAATATGCAGCTAAAGTGCTCTTCTGAGGAAAGTGAACAGAAGGGTTAGCCTTGGGAAAGAAATAAAAAATAAAATATTCTGGGGAAAGAGTTGGGGTGAGATTAAGATACTTGGTATACATGTGTGAGATTTTCAAAAATAAAAGTTTCTTAAAAATAAATAATAAAATAAATATTGGACAATGGTAACACACACACACACACACACACACACAGAGAGAGAGAGAGAGAGAGAGAGAGAGAGAGAGAGAGAGATGCTTCTAGCAAAAATAATGAAAACATACATTGCGAAGGCCTGTCAGACTCAGCAGGTAAAGGCACTTGTTGACAAACCTAAAACCTGAGTTCCATCCCATGTGGTGGAACCCATATGCATGCTATGACATGTGCCTGCATGCATGTATGCTACATGAACACATATGTGTGCACACACATTCACACACAACAAGACATTGCAAATGAGATATAGAAAATTATAGGTGTGAGATTATATAGAAATATTAACACACCAGTGTAGTAAAAGATAGACCAATGTGTTAGAAAGTTTATAGGACCAAAATTAATCAAGATAAAATATACAATAAAAATGAATTTAATGAAATTGAAAACATGATTCACTCTTCCATTGTAAACCAAACCAAACCAAACCACTTCTCTAACTCCAGATTTAGGCAAGTTCCAGCAAACTTTCCAGAAATACCAATTCCCACTACACTCAAGGGAATTTAAGGAGTGGAGAAAGACGCAGTCTGTGGAAATATCCTGGGTTATTATTATTATATTATTGTTATCCAATACGGAATGGAAAAGCTTGAGGATCATCAGCCTGTCAGAGTTCTAAAAACCAATACAGATGCTAGATACAACATCAATCCATAAAACCTGAAAGTCTATCTTATAGCAGTAATAATTAAGGAGGAAATATGATCTCGAAAATAATCCATGATCCATAAACCATCCATGATCACAACAGCTGCTAAATAATATTGAACCGTGAGATGGTGAAGCACATAGAAGACCAACGTGAAGAAAGAACTTGCTCTTTTCTAAGGTGTGTGTGCATGTGTGTGTGAGTGTGTGCATGTGTGTGTGTGTACGTGTGTGTGTGTATGTGTGCTCTCATGCACGCGTGCATGCAGGGTCCAGAAGAAGTGAAGTTAAGGGCAGCTTGAGCCACCCTATGTGCATGCTGGGGTCAGCAACAAGCATCACTCTCTCCTACCCGCTCTCGATTCCAGCCCTAAGAACTAAGACCTTTAAAGGTCACTAAGAACACCTGAGGAAATGCAGCCGATGTATGTGCAAGTGGGTGGAAGAGTCTCTATCTGAAGATGCCAGTTTTCCTCAAATTAACCCATTTAAAAAAATTAAATCTAAACTTCAAGCACCATTTTTGAGAAACCTGACAAGCACTTCAAAGCATACCTGCTTTAGAACAAGGCTGCTTCTTCCTGGTTATTTTATAATACACCTCATTTTGCTTTTTCCTTCCATCATGACACAGGTGATATTTAGGGGAAAAGTTAATGTGTTTACTTCATTTGCTTTGTGAATATAGACTTCCTCCTGGGCCCATGTGCATAAGCTCCCGCATGTGCGTTGGGGAGGAGTGTGGTTAGTTACAGACATGTACAGAGAGGGAAGGAGTTGACACGGAGCTTCTGATACTCAGGATACAGTCTTGCAGAGAGATGTCAGTCCCCAAATTGAACTATTTTATCACAACGGGACTTCAGAATTCCTACTTCCCTTTGGGCATGTTAATAATTAAGTCCAGAGGAACCAACTCAAAGCTCTTACGTAACGAAGAAGACTCCTCATCCTGTTCTCTCTCACATATATGCACACATACATACATATGCATACATGTGCACATGTGTGTATGCTTACTCCAGAGCTGTACCAAGAAGCATGAGGCTTTATGCCAAGGAAGAGTACGGTAGAAAACGACACTTCAGGAGGGAAAAACCTTTCTCATGCCAAGACAGTGTAAGAAGGGAATTAGTCAGTGGGTTGTAGAGGTCTCTTCTCCCCTCACCCCCTCTCTTTTGGGAAAGTAATTTACTAAGGATAGGTACAGGAATGTCCAGCACGACACAGCACACTGGGACAGACGCCAGTCGTGCCTCCCCTTCAGGCCCACTTGGCTGCCAAAAGTGATTCTGACTGGGCGAACTTGTACCACATAGGAATGTGGAGAGGAGGGGTTACCTACCCCTGGGTCCAGCTTAAGCCTGTCTACCTATGCCAGCTGATACTTGATGAAGATGCCCTGGGAAGCCACCAGAACCAAGGTACTCCTGGCTTCGATGGTACACACACAAGTCGAGAGCCAAGGCATCGTCAGTTCAACAGAGCCTCTGGCCGCTCTACATGGTCCTCATCTATGGGAGACCTTTGTCTGTGCCCTCACTACCCGCCAGGTAGGGAAGCTACTGCTGTGGTTCCCGGCCCACAGGATTTCTCATGGCTGGCACCGAGCGGGTGTTTACCACACCGTTTATCTGCCGTGGGTGTTAAAGCCTTCCAAAGATCACCAGCTAATGTCAGGTTGCCAGCTTCCCCCCAGGCTCTCCAGCTCAACCCAGATCCTGCCACGTGTACTTTTCAGTGACCCCAGGTGGGTCCCCTTCACTGTTTTTCCTTGGTCTTATTCATCCTTGATTGCTTTAGCACTTGGCAAACCCAATTCACAGGCCAAAGTTCTTCAGATCCTCCAGGCCTCTTCCCTTTTCACATTCAGTGAAAGCTCACGAGCTGCATCCCAGCCCCTGGGCCCCGCTGCACTGATTTCCTTTCTGGTCTCTCATGCTGGCCCTGTGAACTGACACCACACCATCTCTCTCTCCACACCATGCTGGCTGGCCCTGTGAACTGACACCGCACCATCTCTCCCTGTGTTTGCTTCCCTCACTATCTCTTCTACTGCATTTCCCCCTTTCCTCTGTTAGAGTCTTCCCCTGGACTCCAGGTTTGGGAGTCACTTAATGTGTTACAACAGATGTATGGCCTGGTCTTTTTTTCTGTCACCTCAACACTAAGAAATGCTAAGCCAGGGTTGGAGAGATGGCTCAGAGGTTAAGAGCAATGGCTTCTCTTCTAGAGGACCTGGGTTCAATTCCCAGCACCCACGTGGCAGCTTACAGATGTTTGTAACTCAAATCTCAGGGGATCTGACACCCTCTTCTAGCTTCCCTGGGCACTAGACATTCATGTGGTGCACAGGCATGCACGCAGGTAAAACACTTACACACACAAAAATAAATCATTAAAAAGAGAAATGAGAAGAGAAATGACAAGCCAACATCTCCACTTCCCTCTCTCTTTTCTTTGACTAACGTTACCAGTCCAGAGGCTAGTGCGTGGGATGGCCTCGTGCCTCTTTCTGTGCCTTATCCCAGCAAGTTCTCTCCAGGTCGACAGCCCCACCTCAGTTGATGTCGTGCTGCAGAGCAGATGTGGTATCGTGTCTGCCTGTGTTCCCTGGGAACGCTGCTCCGTACACTGCATGTTCAGAGACTGCAATGTACTCTCCGGTCCGTCAGCCATTCTCAGGAAGGTAAACCACATTCATCAAGGATTCATAGGTTACCGAGGAAGATAACCCCACCGAGACTTCCCTCCCCGAGACTTTCCATCTTCACTTCCCTCCAGGAAGACAGCTCATCTGTTGCCTGTCATATCGCCCTGTGGGGCAGCGATCAGCTGGCACTGCAGCAGGACGCATCTATTCCTCACTACACGGAGATGCTGGTGCCAGGAGCCTCTCTGCGGACGCTCACCGAGGGAGAGCTATCGGTAGTGGCGTGTCGTATCTCCCAGGGCAGGAGCAATGTAACTGCTCTTCCCAAACAGCATGTGACTCTGCCTCATCTCTCTCAGGGCATCGAGTGCTGCACGGACGTGTCCTGGATAGATGTAAAGCACTCAGTCACCCTAAATAAGGCACCAGTGGCAAGGCAAACACTCAACCCACATCTACCTTAATGAACCAGTGTGCTTAGTGGAGGCCTACTGGCCCCAAACAACTGAATCACCAAAAATATCTTACCCCAGTGTGGATGAGGACTTCTCCACAGCTGCAATAGATGGCCTTGTCACCTGCAATCGATGGTCTTGTCACTTTCCTCCTAACTTAACCTCCCACACTACATATTGTAACACCTCCCAACACTACATGCAGCCAGGACAGAATTACATACAACTGGATGCTGTGGAGGGGCAGGAGAGTGAATTCTCAGCTTACTGTCTAACCACACTCCCCAGCCTCTCCTACGAGGACATCTCGATAGGTTGGATCTTCAGGGCTGACTGGGTACTCATGGCTGCTTTGAATAAGACACTAATGACTGCTATGCTAGGGAATGAAGCCCCACAACATTCTCAAAACATAGCAAGGTACACAGAACAACACTGGAGCCTGCTTTTGTTACCCTGTGACCTGACTCTGAGGTGGGGTCCGTGAGGATTTACTCTGGAACTCTAGAGGGGGTTTCACAGCATAGGGTGTGAATGGACCCCTTGGACCAAGGAGCTAGTTGGTGCCATTAGAACCCTGCATGGTAATGATAATCAGACAAATACATGGACGGACAGAAAGACAGACAGACATGTTGTATCAGCCAAGAAACCTCTAGGGATAGATAAAATACAGCCCTTTTTGTAAATAAACACCTCTTCCTTTCCACGATGTGGACAAGTGCTCTGGAGCTGCAGAATCAGGGGTTTAAGCAGAGACCAAATACTCCTACAATCGTGTGCTCCACAGTAAAGATGATGCCCACAATATCTCTACTCTCATCCTGTGTGTCCAGGCCTTAGGAAAGTCTGTGGAACAAAGAGGAGATGGCGCCTAGGAGAGGCAGGAGCCAGAGGACACAGCCAGGCTAAGGAGATTAATTCTGTTCTTCAATCATGACATCAGATGACAAAAGTCAGTGCCCTGCTCCAGACGCACAAGGCCATCCTGCAGAGAAGCTGCGATCCCAGGCCAGCCTGAATGACCTAGTGTGACTTTAAGACTCAACTAAGAAAGACAAAGGCTGAACATTTTTGCCTATAATTGGATCAGCCTGAATATATTTTCCCCAACCAAAGGGTGGAGACCCTCATGCAAGTCCAGATCAGTGATGGTCGATGAACTACGAGGCTTTGAACCTCCCAGATGTAAATTTCCAGTGTACAAAACACCTACCTGTTTAGATTCTGAGACCTTCAGTCTTAGTGGGACTTCAAACCCCTTGCTATTGTGCACGTAAGAAAACACTGCCCAGAAAAGCCCTGGTTCTCCGTTGCACAGAAAGTAAACTGAGTCTAGAATTCAGTTTCCAGATCCAGTAGTTTCAAACCACACAGGGATGGGTGCTGTAGTCTGGAGGTCTTGGAAGGAAGAGCCCACTTGAACATCACGGAAACGGCAAGAATGATAAACCGTTTGCCAGGCATAGCCACTGAGGGCCAGTGTGTGTGGGGCCTGCAGTAGAGCAGAGCTCTTAGCTGTTGGGGGCCGTGAAAAAGGAGAGGACTCCCTGAAGTGTTTACATGGGGACTTAGGAGAGCAAGGCCAACAGGGATAGAGAAACATGGCTATCACAAATAACTCATCTGTGCTGGGAAAATGCAGGTGGGTTTTGCTGGTTTTACTCTGTTTACACTCAAAGAATCCTGTTCATCTCAGTTCTCTTTAGCTGATTCCAGACTACATACAAGACCTGGAAAGCAGGCCGCAGACTCCAATCTCCCCAGACGCAAACTGCTGGAGTTGAACCACATTACAGAACTGTGCCTGAACCATGACTGCAGTACGGGACACTTGCCACTGTGCTTTGCATGGGGGGGGGGGGAGACAGAGACAGAGAAAGAGAGAGACAGAGAGAGAGAGAGAATACAACCCTTCCAAGATTGGGTGGGACTGTTTCACAGTACAACATCCAGTACCCAAGCCGCTAGTCCTAGAAGGAAAGTTCTACAAGACTTCTCTTCCACTTCCTCTTCTTTTCTCTGTCCATCTCTCCTCCCTTCATTTTTTTTGAGACAGGATCTTGACATGTATGCCTGGCTAGCCTTGTACTAGCTAGGTAGCTCGAGGTGCTCTTGGACACTAAGCAATCTGTCAACCCCACAGATGAGAGGAGAAAGACCACCAACCCGAATCATTACGGCCAAATTGATGAAAGCATTTTGCTTTTTTATTTGTGAACATGGGCTGCCTCCCCCTGAGACAGGGTTTGCAAGGTCATGAGGACATGAGGAAGACAAGGCTTTTGTAGCTGAAGGGTGGAGGGTGTCCAAGCGGGGGACTTGGTAGCAAAATCAGAGGGATTAGAGAAGCCCATCACAGCAGGGTGGTTGTAACACGGTAGTCATAACCACCTTTTGAAATAGTGGGCAGTTGCAAGGTGGCCATTAGAACTTTTGAAACAAAGACATGATTACCACTCTTGGGGACAGCTGGTGCAGGGGAGCATTTGTAGTTATGGTTACAGGTGGGGTATAGCCAGATCCTCGAGGAACAGATTCAGTTACAGCAACAAGTCTGGTTGGCCTGTACTGTACGATGGCTTTCGAACCCAAGATGGAGGCAGGTTGGACCATCACTCCTCCAGCCCCAGCCTCCTGAGGACAGGGATTGTAATGTGTGCCACTGCACTAGGCTTTAGGCCCCAGCTTTGGATTTGCGGTTGTATTTTTGTTTTCTGGTTCTGCTTTAACAAACGACCACTTGGTGACTTAATGAACAAATCTGTACTAGCTCATGGCTTGTGTGGGTTAAGAATTCAGGCACGAGTTAGCATACTGGGTTTTCTGTTCACCAGACTGAAATCAAGATGTCGACTACAGTCGTGTGGGGCCCAGTGGGGGTGGGGGGGGAGGAGGTGGGAAGGAGGAGGGGAGGAGGAGGGGATGGGAGGGGGAAGGAGGAGGGGGGGGGGAGGGGGGGGAAGGGGAGGTGTCTCAGCTGGATCTCAGGGTCTTCAGGTTGTGAGTGAGGCCTTTGGAACCACTGCCCAGTTCTACACTGTGGAATCCAACTGTAGCTCCTGAAAACATCAGGAGAAAAAGCACGGTCAGAACATGTGGCACTCTCTATCGGCAAAGAACCTACTTTCTGGGTTGTCACTGTGTCTGTACTCAGGTTCTCTGGTGTCTTGGGCACACCACTAACTCAGCACAGAGGGCCCCACAGTGCCTGAGTCTAGAAGTCACAGCAACAGTAAAGAAGTGGCTGTCACAGGATGATGAATGGCTGCCCTCTGAAATTTTGATTTGATTCTGAAATGACAGAGCTGGAGTCACCAAGGCAACTCAGCCATCTTCTGGGCTGCAGAGCAGCCCCCTAGTAAATGTGGGGTCACAGCCACCAGCCCTCTGGCAGCGGCTGAAACAGCACTCAAAAAAAAAAAACTCCTCTGAGTGGTAAAAATTCTGAAAATCAGGATAATTACAACGCGAGCCCGCCCTGATTGGCGCGTCTATTTATAGCCGGGAGGCTCTGCAGCTCCCCAGCTCTTGCTCCCTTCCTCCCGATCTTCCATTAGCATGAAATCCTGTGTGGCTCTGCTCTGAAGTGCGTGCATATGCCGAGTCCATGTGAGATGCCACCACGGGCACTTGTCATAAGAATTAAATCCCTCTCAAGGTTGTTTACAGCTCAGTGCCTGTCACTCTGCTCCCTGGAGCATCATGGCTGGCTGGGCGCTCTCCCCACCCCCAGCACTGCAATAGATTTAATTTCTTTCTCTCTCTCTCTCTCTCTCTCTCTCTCTCTCTCTCTCTCTCTCTCTTTCTTTCTTTTTGTTTATGTGTACTTACCCCGCAGGTGCAGGATAAAAAAAAAAAATCGCTGTACCCAGATGTTTTGAATCTGCAGCAGCATATAACTCAGATTAAATAGAAAAATCGCACAGGATACAGCAGGCGTTTCTAGAACAGTAGCCTATGGGGTATTTAATAAACCCATCATGTTTTCTTTGACAATAAGACTCTCAAATATAACTTCAGGAGCAGAGGAGTCGTTTAAGGCATCGTTAGCTCAATTCATTTACAGGTGACTTTACAATGAAAGTTGTCATTTCAGAGAGGGACTCATTACGCGGTCCCCATTTTCACTTTGCAAATATCTTCCCGGAACAGAACAGCCTGGGAATTGGGTGGAAACAAGGCCTATCACGCGGTCGCAGTTCATTACTGCATTAGTTAGACCGCAGGGATCCCAGGCCAGATTGTAGCTTAGCTTGGGAACACAGCAAACATAATCCAAGCTCAAACAGCCCTCTCGCTGCTTGTCGGGATCTGCACTGATACGCAAGAGCCACGCCCCAGTCGCAGATGGATAATGCTTGCATGGATCCCCGGTTGGCTTTTCGTTCACCCTAGGCGCTAGGTTAACTCACTGAACACAGCAACTGTCAGATAGAGGGAGAGACTCTTTCAGGAGAGGAGACACAAGCTTAGAATCCTCAGGGCGGTCTGCCAGCTTCCAGAACTTATTTCCCATGACTGCACGGAGGTGGCTCAGCCCCTTCGGCAGCTAGCAGCTGTAAATATTCCCTCATAGCCAAAACCTAAGCTAGTCATCAGGTCTCTCCGATACCGCCTCCCCGCAACGGCATGCTACCGTAGTAGTTTCTCTAGGGACCTGTTTAAGGGGTTAATTTTAAAGATAGCCCTTTTCTCATTAAGCAAAGACCCTCAGAAATAATGGAGAGTGAGGATTTTAAACTTCCATTTCTTTGTAGGAGGGCTGGCACCAAGAGAGGAGAGAGGCACGCTCACATTTTAACTTCAGCCTTGGTCCCTGGGCCCAGCTGGAAAAGCCGTTATCATCAGTTCTTGGCCCAGAGTTCTGCTTCTGCAAGATCAGAGCTAATTAGCATCATTTCTTACTTGTGCCTCCCAACTCTGCCAAGCAGAGACCACGCAGGGATCAGATTCCCCGTGCTGAATGTTCCCTAACTGTCACAAAGCAGGGTTTCTACTTGCACTGAGACCTGAATTCTCCTAGGCATGCTAACAATAGTACACGCCCAGAATATCGTCTAGGTATCTTCTAAAACTTCAATTAGAACTCATAGAGTGGGTTAGGAATCTACATTTCCTCAAACGGCCCCACGGGAATTATTACTTGGAGTTAGTCAGCGATGGCAGGGTGTGGAAGCACCTAGATTCCAACAAAAATCCTTCTGCCTGAAAACTGTGGACCAGATCTTGGAACAAAATCATCATATACTTTAAACTCTATTTGTATTTTTAAAATTAATTATACATGTCCACTGCAGTTTTCTCTTCCCCCTCTCCTCCCAGTCCTTCCCCCTGCCCCACCCCCATCCATTCTTCAGAAAAGGGGAGGCCTCCTACTGATATCAAACGGCTCTGACATACCAAGTTGCAGCAAGATAAGGAGCCTCTTCTCCTATTGAGGCTAGACAAGGCAACCCAGTAGGGGGAAAGGTCCCAAAGGCAGGCAACAGAGTCAGAGACAGCCCTTTCTTCTACTATGAGGAGTCCCACATCGAGGCCAAACTGTACAACTCTGTACATATGTGCAGAGGGCCTAAGTCAGTCCTGTGCAGGCTCCCTGGTTGGCCTCAGTCTCCGTGAGCCCCTATGGACCAAGATTAGTTGATTCTGTGGTTTTTCTTGTGGTGTCCTTGACCCACTGACTTCTACAATCCTTTCTCCCCTTCTTCCATGGGAGTCCCCCAACTCTCCCTAATGTTTGGCTCTGGGTCTCCACATCTGTTTCAATCAGTTACTAGGTGAAGCTTCTCTAATGATGGTTATACCCGGTTCCTGACTGTAAGGATAGCAGAGCATCATTAACAGTGTCAGGAGTAAGCTCTCCCTCACCGCATGGCTCTCAGGGGTAGGCTCTCTCACCGCATGGCTCTCAGGGGTAGGCTCTCTCACCGCATGGCTCTCAGGGAGTAGGCTCTCCCTCAGTGCATGGTTCTCAGGTCCTTCAACTTCTGCTCTGTCTTTACCTCAGCACATCCTGCAGGCAGGACAAACCGTAGGTCAGAGGTTTTGTGGCTGGGCTGGAGACCCAGTTTCTCTACCGGAAGTCTTGCCTGGTTACAGGAGGTGACCAGTTCAGGCTCCACATCCCCCAATTGCTAGGATCCTTAGCTAGGGTCATTCTCATAGAGTCCTAGGAGTTTACTCTATTTTATCTCTTTGTCCGAAGTGTCCCATCAAGTATTAATTATTCCAAAGATTCAATATTCTCAAATAATATTCTCAAGATATGATGAACTCTTCAAATTACAGACAAATTTTAAGAATGAAATGTTTTGTTTGATTATGTAGTTTAGGGTGACCTTGAACTTCTGGTTTTTCTGCATCTACCTGGGTGCTGGGTGCAGGCATGAGACATCATGCCCTATGTTGAGCTGAGGACATGAGCCCAGGGCTACATGTCTGATAGGCAAGTCCTCTTCCTTCTGAGTCGTTTCCCCAGGTTTTACTATATTTATATCGTTGTGTTGTGTGTATATGTATGGTGTGTGTGTGTGTGTGTGTGTGCCGTACGTGTGTGTGCTTGTCACTTCTCTCCACCTTAGTTTTACAGTAGAGATCGCCTTCCTGAATCCCGGCTTGCCCTTGTGACTAGACTGGCTGCTCAGTACAGTCTTCTGCCTCTGTACCCCAACCCTGGGATGAAAGGTACACGTCACTGCACCCAGCTTATTCATGGAAGCTGGGGACCCAACCTCAGGCTCTCATGCCTGCGTAGCAAGCACATCCACCATCTTTCTAGAACTTTACTATATCTTTTTAATTTATTTTTTGCTAATTCAATAGATCCTATCATAGGGATTTCAGACAAAGGAACCTTGTACATCAAAACCCTGTTTAAGCAGAGCTGTTCACTTCCAGGCAGTCTACAGGAGACGAGGCTACAACCCTACTAGACATTAAGATGGCAGGCGTTAGAATGTGGACATTTCCTCACTGTGGCATGCAAATGGGGGTGGACTCAGACCAAGATGTGCCTGCTTTCCTGCCCCCAAAATACCTGCACAGCCACATACAGAGACATGCACCCTCCTAATGACTGGATGCAATGGCTTACGAAAACATTGAACACCTGCTGAGACTCAGATATACTGACGAGAGGTTCATAGCGCAGGCACCGTGTTTCATCGTGTGCTGACCAGAGTCATTTCTGCCAGAGCAATGAAAATCATGGAAGGCGTGTGCGTGTGCGTGTGTGCGTGTGCGTGTGTGTGTGTGTGTGTGCGTGCGTGCATGCGTGTGTGCAAACGTGCATGCATGTGTCTGTCTGTCTGCCTGTCTACAGCTCGCTGACTCACAGACCACAGAATAAAAGGGCCAGGGAAGCAGACTGGAGACAGAGGATCTACTTGGCAGGGATGAAAGAGGAATAGAAGGAAATCCAGGGGGAAAGAGGTCTGTGTCTCTGAACCCGGAGTTTGCTGATTTGGCTAGTCTGGCGGGCCAGCAGGCTCCAGAGACTCAGTCATCGCTGCCTCCAAAGTGTTGAAATGAAATACACTGCCAGGCCTCTGTGGGAGTGCCGGGGATGCCCGGTCCTCATGATGTCATAGCTAGCAGCGTACTGACTGCATCGTCTTCCCAGCCCCCACATGGCCCTTTGTAAGAGACAAAGAGCACCAAGTCTTAATGAAGGAGAAAGTGTCGCTGAAGTGCCTAATCAAGGCTCCAGCTTCTTCCTCGCAACAGTTCGGTTTCCACCTCCAAACACGTGATTCTCAACCCTTCTTCCATTTCCATGTCGGAGCTGGCAAGGGCTGTGACCTGGCAAAACCATGGCAAAGGCTCGAGAGCCTGACAGTTTGAAGCGTGTTTACCTCTCACATCTGGCTGCTGCTTCCTCTTAGCTTGGCCTCACCCTTGTTCAGCACCTGCTAACTGCAGCGATGTGGTTCCTGTCTTGGCCTCCTCTGCTCTCTGACTGTTGCTGCAGTGTTCTAACCACAGCCTTGCAGCTGGGATGCCGCCATCATCCCAGGTATAGAGGCGCACGGAGCTCAGTGCAGCAGGTGTCTCCCTCCCTCTTTGCTGTCTTCCCTGGGATGCCCATCACACTTCATCGGGTCGCTTATGTGCGCCTCTCCACCCTGCACTGCAAACGGTTTGAGAGAGTGAAGCACCGCTCCCTATCCAGCTTTTACTTTCCTCTCACACTGACTACTGCCGCCATTGGAGGGAGGAAGGAAGAATGAATGAGTGAATGAATGAATGAAACGTCTTCAGAGTTGTTTGTTAAATCTTTTAGTAACTCTCCAGCCCTCCCAGCAGAATGCTATGGAAGACTGATTGTTTTTGGTTGCTTTGTTTTTCTCTTTGCCCTGGCAACAATCATTCCTGATCATTGACTGCGAGTATCAATAAATTGAAGGACAAAGCCATGCGATCATCTCAAGATGGGCAAAGAAAGCACTAGATAAAAATTAACATTTCTGTATAATAAAAAATGAGGCAGAGCAGGAAAGTAGCTCATTTAAAAAAAGGGGGGGGGAGGATGGGAGCGTATTCTGTAAGTCATATCGAATGTGGTGAAAAGCTGGACGCTTTCCCAACAAAGTTTGGAACGGATAGAGACGTCCACTTTCACTAATATGCAAAACCCAACCAGAAGTGTAAGCCAGAGCAATCAGAGAAAACACAGAAAAAAGGCATCCGAGTGGGAAAAATAAGTCACCAGGTTGTCACGCAGCTGTTGACAAGACCTCGGAAACCCCAGGGAAGACCTAGAGAACTGATACATTTGGCAAAGTTGCCCATAGTGAACTATCTGGAAAAGAAATGAGGAAAGCAACCCCATTTACAATATCTGTAAAATGTATCCAGCCTTAAACTTAACCAGTGAGGAGAAAGACGTCCACACTAAAACTACAAAAACATCGATGATTGTCAAGACCATACATGGAAAGACATCTTGTGCTCATGGGTTGGCAGAAGCAATATTATTCCAACACTCACACCACTCAAAGTAATCTATAGATTCATTGTGATCTCTGCCAAAATGCCAGCTATGTGCTTCTCAGAGCTAGAAACAGCTGCTAAAAATTTGGGGTGCGTCACAAAGCACCCCAAATAATTAAAGCAACTGGGGGCTGAAACAAAGAAAGTATTGTGCTAGTTGATTTCAATACTTCTAGATCATAGATGAGGAAACCGAGACCAGCCGTGTGGAACTGGCATACAAACACCTGGGAGGCAGGGAAACAGGCCAGACAGCCTGGATGTAAACTCACACAGCTGCCACCTACAGATCTTCAGCAAAGGAGGAAAGGACGTACACTTTAAGAAAGTTAATTGCAGGGTTGGGGATTTAGCTCAGTGGTAGAGCGCTTGCCTAGGAAGTGTAAGGCCCTGGGTTCGGTCCCCAGCTCCGGGGAAAAAAAAGAAAAAAAAAAAAGAAAGTTAATTGCTTCATAGTGAGCTGAAAACATCAGATATCCACATGGGGAAGAGTGAAGTAGCCACCTATCTCTCACCATATATAAAATCACCCAAGATCGTTTTAAAGACAAGGTTAAGACCTAAATCTTTGGAACTATCAGAAAAATCAAGGAGGGAACGTTTCAGGATATTGGAATTACTGTGGAACCAGACAGTGGTGGTGCACACTTTTAATCCCAGCATGCCAGAGGCAGAGGCAGTTGGATCTTTGAGAGTTCAAGGCCAGCCTGGTCTACAGAGTGAGTTCCAGGATAGCCAGAGCTGTTACACAGATAAAATCTGTCTCGAAAACAAAAACAAACAAACAAACAAAAAACAAGCAAAAATTGGAATGATTGTGGGACAATGGAGGTAAGATTCCATAGTCATAGACAACAAAAGAAAAACTGTACAAGTGATATTTTTTATCAAGCTAAAACACTTCTACATGGCAGAGTAAGAGGCAATACCTTCAGGCTATACCCTAGATAGAGGGCTAATATGTAGCACGAACTGTCCTCAATAGTAAAAATAAAACCAATAATAATCTGAATAAAAAAGTAAGTGAAACTAGATACTTCTTAAAAGAAGATATGCAAATGACCAGTGGGTACGTGAAAAACCATCTAAGTCCCCAGCCATCACAGGCCTGTAGGGCTCATCAACGGGTGCTGGCACAGAGAGGGAAAATGGGCCCTGGTGCTCTGTTGCACAGAGTAACCATAAGTAAGGACAACATGGTGCATATTTAAAACAGAACAAAATAAAAACATCCCTAAAGAGATACTCAGTGGTTCAGGGAGCTGGCTACTCTTATAGAGGACCCAGGTTCAATTCCCAGCACTCACATGGAGGCTTACAACCATATCTAATGTCTTCTTCTGTCCACTGTGGGCACCAGGCACGCATGTGGTACACATATATACATCCAGGTAAAACACTCATTTACATAAAAATATAAAAAACATTAATAAAAATAAGTTTTCATTGCAAGAGGATAAGGAGGGCTTATGGAGACAGATGCTTACCCCGATTTTAACGTGATACAATGTATACAAATGTTGAAGCACCATGTGGTATCCCACAGACTATACCAAACTTTATGTGTCCATTAAATTAAAGCCAAGTGGTTCATGCTTGTAATCCCTGCACCCTGGAGGCTGAGGCAGGAGGATCAGGAGTTTAAGGTCAGCTTTATTGGCATAGTGAGTTTGAGGCCACTCCTGGCTGTAAGAGACGCCAGTTTAAAACATACACAAAAATAACTACGTAAGTCAATAATTAGAAGAGCTCTGGATTTCCACTTGTCTAGATGTTTTCCCTTATGTGAACAGGTGACAATGTCTAAGGTGTTTCTTATCTCACCAAAACATGGCGTCTTGAACATTTTCCAGGCACTTAGAATCCATTCACATAACTTCTTTGTTTACATTTTTTTTTTTTTTTTTTTTTTTTTTTTTTTTTTGGTTCTTTTTTCGGAGCTGGGGACCGAACCCAGGGCCTTGCGCTTCCTAGGCAAGCGCTCTACCACTGAGCTAAATCCCCAACCCTGTTTACATGTTTTTTAACAAATATGTCCATGTTACATTCTGCTATTGAATTGTAAAATTTTGTCTCTTACATGTATTACTTATAAATATTTTGCCCAGTTTGTGGGCCGATTTTTGTTTGTTTGTTTTTTGAGACAGGGCTATTTCTTATACTTGAACTCATCTCTCTTGGGTAAAATTCTGGTTTTTCTTTTATCTTTTCTTTTTTTCTTCTCTTCTCTTCTCTTCTCTTCTCTTCCTTTTTTAAATTTTTTGAGATTAGGTCTCATTCTGTAGCCCTGGATGACCTGGAACTTGCTGTGTAGACAAGGCTAGACTTGACCTCGTAGAGATCTGCCCCTGGAGTGTCTGGAATTAGAGGTGAGCATTGCCTCTTTTTTTTCTTTTTTCTTTTTTTTTTTTTTTAAGATTTATTCATTTATTATATATAGGTACACTGTAGCTGTCCTCAGACACACCAGAAGAGGGCATCAGATCTCTTTACAGATGGTTGTGAGCCACCATGTGGTTGCTGGGAATTGAACTCAGGACCTCTGGAAGAACAGTTGGTGCTCTTACCTGCTGAGCCATCTCTCCAGCCCCAAGTGTTGCCTCTCTTAACCCAGCTTAATGTCTGAAGAAACTCAATCAAAGCACTGGTCTTTCGGTGATCCTGCCTTATACCTGCTATAGTCATGATCACAGTACATAAAAATAAATTCTAACAGCAAAAGTTGTGACAGCCCAGAGCAGTGGGAAAGCACTTTGATATCTGACCCCAGCCAACGGCCTGGTGGAGGGGACTTTATTAGATTATTTGCTTAAGACCTCACACACACAGAATCTCTAAGACCTCTAACACACAGAATCCCTTTGTCATTTTTTAATGGTCCCCTCCAAGGAATGAGTGGTGATCATCTTTAGTGCAGCAAATGATGCTTCTCTGATTGCTTCGCCATTCTGGTTCATTCCGACTGGGCTAGAATGAGCT
Organism: Rattus rattus; assembly: GCF_011064425.1. Lineage (NCBI taxonomy): Eukaryota > Metazoa > Chordata > Mammalia > Rodentia > Muridae > Rattus > Rattus rattus. The sequence continues at coordinate 66,720,100 of NC_046161.1, read as the reverse complement.
CATATGCTCCAAATTACTCTGAAGCATGCATTCAAGTAAGTGAACCTTGGCACCTTTTCAGATTGATAGGTGAAAACTCAAAGGCACCTTTGTCCAGAATTGTTCCTTCACATACCAATTAATTAATAATACCTCTGAGTCTGCAGTCTTCCTTCAACAATTTCAGATCCTTACAACAGGGGGAACTACTGCCAAAGGCATCAAGGGAGCCAGAGGGAGGATTTACTCAGCACAGAATTCCTCTTGAGATAATCGTTGGGGCAATGGTTATAAACGGTGAAAATGTAGTCACTGCCACTGAATAAGCATTTGTTTAATGCATACAGTGGTAAGGTTTGTACTGTGTGTTATCACACACAAACACCACTATTCAGTTAAAAGCAAGTCTGGTTAAAGTCCTAGACTGCACCGCCAAATTCTAGGAAAAACAAGAAACCAAGTAATGTCTTCATCAGCGCTATGGGGATGGAATCGTTTCACAACTTAAGAAACACAGCCAACTCCAACCAATCTGTTTTCTTCAACAATAAAAACCCATGGGAGGAAAAAGGAAGAGAAACAGGAAACTGGATTCTTAAAATTACTTACTTTTATTTTACGTGGATGAGTGTTTACCTGCATGGATGTGTGTGTACCATGTACATGCAGTGCCCATGCAGGCCAGGAGAGTGTCAAACATCCTGGGAAAAGTTACAGGCACGTGTGAGTTGACATGTGGTGCTGGGCACAGAACCCAGATCTGTAAGAGCAGCAAGTGCTCTTAACTACTGAGCTTTCCCTCCAGTTCTGAACTATAAAACTCTTAGAAGAAAAATGTTATGATATCAGATTTGTCTATAACATCAAAAACATAGGCAATAGAAATGAAGACAGACAAATTGAACTATCAAAATTTAAATTTTGTAAACATTCAAAAATACAGAACAAAAATAAAACATTCAAAAATAAAGAACAAACCAGACCATATAATAGAAATATTTTGAATAAATTATGTGATAACGTATTAATATTGGTAATTCAAAAACAATAAAAAAATAGAAATTAAAACGGAATTAAATAGGCACACCCCTAAAGGAGATCTAGAAATGATCAGAAGACACTGCCGAACATGTTCGATATCACCAATGATCGTTGGAAACTTGAGAGCACATCTTACGCCCATCAGGATAACTATGACTGAAAAAGAATCAGCAACGGCTGAGAGATGGGAGCCACTCAGATACTCACCACTGGGCAAACGGACAAAATGTAGTCGGTGTATACAGTGGAGTCCTGTCACATGCTACGTACAGCCTTTGTGAACCTAAAGGCTTCTGTGGTGATCTGAATAAGAAGGGCCCCCAGAGAAATAACCTTGAACACACTAGTACAGGAGACATTTTCCTGAACAGAACTCCAGTGGCTCAGGCTCTAATTTCAACAATTGATAAATGGGATCTCATGAAACTGCAAAGCTTCTATAAGGCAAAGGACACTGTCAACAGGACAAATCAACAGCCTACAGATAGGGAAAGGATTTTCACCAACCCTACATCTGACAGAGGGCTAATATCTAAAATTTACAAAGAACTCAGGATGTTAGACACCAAAAAAACCAAATAACTGGATTAAAAAAATGGGATAGAGAGCTAAATAGAGAACTGTAAATAGAGGAATCTCGAATGGTCAAGAAGGACTTAAAGAAGTGCTCAACATCTGTAGTCATCAGGGAAATACAAATCAAAACAAGTTCTACTTCAAGACCCAGCTATAACACAAGTTCATCTATACTCCTGAACATATACCCAAAAGATGCCCCATTATACCACAGGGACACTTGTTTGACTATGTTTAGAGCAGCTTTATTCATAATATCCAGAAACTGGAATCAATCTAGATGTCCCTCAACAGAAGCATGGATGGAGAAAATGCAGTATATTTACACAATGGAGTACTATTCAGCTATGAAAAATAAAGATACCATACATTTTGCAGGCAAATGGAAGGAACTTGAGAATACCATCCTGAGTGAGATATCCCAGTCCCAAAAGGGCATGCCTGGTATGTACTCACTTGTAAGTGGATATGAGCCATAAAATACAGGGACCACAGACCCAAAGAAGCTAAACAAGAAGAAGGTTCAAGCGAGGAAGCTTGAATCTCACTTAGAAGGAAGAATAAAATAGTCATAAGAGGCAGAGGAAGGGAGGGAACTGACAGGGTGGGTAGAGGGGGATGGGAGTGAGGATCAGGTGTGGGGAAGGGTAGAAGAGATGGCCAAGAAAAGGAATGGAAATCTGCAACTGATAGGAGTAATGAGGTGGGCGAGGGCATCTCCAGGATGAGACAGAGACCAGGATAAAGGAGGCACCCAAGAATCAATGGGGATGACTTTAGCTGTGATTCCCAACATTGGGGATATAGAATCTGAAGAGGCCACCTCTTGTATAGCCAGCTGGGAACCCCAGTAGAGCAATAGAGACACCAACCCACCCACAAAACTTTCAACCCCAAATTTATCCTGCAAGAAATGCAGGCACAGGGGATGGAGCAGAGACTGAGGGAATGGCAACCAATAACCGGCCCAACTTAAGACCCATCCTATGGGCAAGCACCAATCCCTAACACTGTCAATGATGCTCTGTAATGATTGCAGACAGGAGCATTTTAGAAGGGGGAATAAAATAGTCCTAAGAGGCACATAGAGGGAGGGAACTGGGAGGGAGAGGAATGGGTTAGGGTTAGGGTTAGGGTTAGGGATGGCTCCACCCAGCAGCTGACTCAGACAGACACCCACAGCCAAACAGTAGATGGAGCTTGGGGATTCTTATGGAAGAATAGGAGGAAGGAGGGGTCTAAAGGGGACAGAAACTCCACAGGAAGAGCAACAGAGTCAACTAACCTGGACCCTTGGGGCTCTCACAGTCTGAACCACCAACCAAATATCATACACAGGCTGGACCTAGGCCTCCCAGCACATATGTAACATATGCGCAGCTTGGTCTTTATGTCGGTTCCAAACATCTGGAATGGGGGCTGTCCCAAAAGCTATAGCCTGATGTGGGATATGTTCTTCTACTTGTGCTACCTTGTCTGGCCTCTGTGGGAGAGAGCGAGAGCACCTGGCCTCACAGAGACTTGAAGTGCCAGGGTGGGGGATATGGTGGGGTGACTCCCACCTGCTCAGAGAAGATGGAGGGGAGATGGGAGGAGAATTGTGGGAGGGTATGACCTCAAGTGGGGCAGTGGGAGGGATGAACATGAATAGCTAAAAAAAAAATGGCCCCCATTGGCTCACATTGTTCCAATTGGTGGATCTGTTTGGGAAGGATCCAGAGGTGTGTCCTCAAAACTCAAATTTGTCTATTAACTTAGCTGTCATGTAGTTAACCCTAACCCTAACCCACTAAGCCCCCAGAGGCACCTGAGGCCCTCTGTGCTTGTCTAATTGTTAAGGGTTTCAATAACGTGATCCCAATGTGAGTTTCTGAGCTTTCACTACCTACAGATCCTGAATCGATGCTGCGGATACAGAAAAGAAGAAACAGTGACCCTCTGTTCTAAGTCTAGTATAACAAGAGCGACTGCGGGCATCAGAGAGAGGGCTTTCCTACTGAGGGTTGACCAAAAGGCAACTTGAAGCAGAAAGGGTTTATTCATCGTACACTTCCACAGTACTATTCATCATTGAAGAAAGGCAGGACATGTTGTAAAATATAAAAAATAAAAAAAGTATGATTGTCTTTTACCTCGCTAGGTTCGGCATGGCGGTGCCCCAAGATGTCCGCTGGATACCTTGGCGGAAACACATCCCAACTCCACGGCACACTTTGCTACACTTAAATCGCTTCATGAAAGAACACACAACACAATAACCTTTGTCCCAATTGATAAGATATAATTGCCCACCAAACATACAAAGCCCAGTACCATCCATCCCTTAAGAACACTAATAACAACCTGTAGAGGTACAGCATGGAATCTTAACGTCACCTGCCATATTGTCCTGCCATGGCTTCTCCCCTCTCCTTCTGTCTCCTCCTTTCTGTTCCAGTCTCCTCCTCTTCCTTCAAACTTCTCGCCCGCCCATCCTTCCTTCTCCTCCAGTGACAGGCCTCCTTCTATCCTGTACCTGCCCCTCACCTGTATTTTACAAATTCAATGGGGAGAAGGTTCTGGTGAAGTCACCTGATTCCTGAGTATGTGACTAGGCAGCTGTCCTTGGGGCAGTGGAATTAGCATCAAAATACAGGTAACTTCAGGGCAAACCACAAGGACGGGAACTCAAACAAGGCTGATGCAGAAGCCGTGGAGAGGTGCTGCTTACTGGCTTGCTTCCTCTGGTTTACTCAGCCTGCTTTCTTATAGAACCTGGGAAAGGCCCATCAGCCCAGAAGCAGAACCACCCACAATGGCCTGGGTCCTTTCTCATCAATCGCTAACTAAGAAAATGCTCTACAGCTGGATCTGACAGAGGCGTTTCCCATGAGGTTCCTGCTGTTTAGATGACTCCAGCTTGTACACGTTAATATAAGACCAACCTGCACCGAGAACTATCAGGTTAGGTCTTAATTTCTTTGGATTACATTGTACTGGACACTTCAAAACCACTCTGACGGTAAGAACAGTTGAGTAGTTTGGCATGAACTGGGCTCAGAAAGCTTCCCACAGGGAATTATCTTTCTGGGTCAACCCTAGCTAGGCTAACGAAGCAGGCAACTCTTTTCCATTGCTCCCAAGGTGTCTGTCTGTCTGTCTCCATGAGCACCCACAAGACTGAACTGCACCAATGACCCAGTTTTGAGAATAAGAACAGCATGAATGTAGAGCCCTTCTGACAGGCATCTGCACCCTCGTCTTCTCTTCCTGTCAATATAGGAAATTGGCTTGGATTATTTTCATCCCCCAAATTACTAGTACAACCTCGGATTAGTATTCAAGATTGCCCAAACTCTCTCTTCAGAAGGTGACAAAGGAAATTCAGGGAAAGAGGGAACATGACACGAAACGTCAGACACATGGAAGAAACCAAACACACTGGACACATCTCCAAAGAGGGCATATGTTTGTCTCAGTTGGTGAAATGCTTGCTTAATATGCACGGGGCCTGATGGTCCAGCCCCAGTACCACGTAAAACTGGGGTTGGTAGATCACACCTGCAATCCTGGCATTGGGAGGAGGAGGTTGGGAAGGTCAGAAATTCAGCCATCTTCAGCTACACGAGTGCACTTTGGGATACACACGTTCTACTATGTAATACTTGTGATTACCCTACAGATGTATAGATACAGATACACATACATAATATATACATATACGTGTATATATAAATAAGATGTGATATATATTTGTGTAATTATTTTTTTGAAAAGCTCTAATAATTTTCAAAGTTAACTAAGCATGCAGAGTGAAAAAGTACTTCAAAATATATTTGTGTGTGTGTGTGTGTGTGTGTTCTCTGATGCCTTCCACCTGTCTGGAGTGGTCAGGTTTGAGTGGATGACTCTTGGTTAGAAGCAGAGACACATGTGACGTCGGTGTTAGGGTGAGGTAAGAATGTACTGCTGGTGTTTCCCAGGTGCATCTTCTTAGTAACTATGATGGAGCGAGTCTACACTTGACCAGCACGTACCTGGATTCACTCAACTGCTTGACTTTGTCTCTGACCTTAACACAGATGATAAACAGATACATATTTTGAAAAGGAAGGTTGTAGAACAAAACATTACAAATTCAGCAATTATATCCATGTGTTGAGTTTATTCTTGATGCCAAATGCCAAAACAGTGGCCATTGAGTGTGCATCAATCCAGACCTGGCACTTACTTACTCATGAATGTTACACTTAGTTTCCCCCCTAACTCATGAAAGGTTTATAAGCATGCAATCAGGAACACACTGAAACGTTTTTAAATATTTAGTAATTGAATGGCAAGTTTTCAAATTGTGCTAGAAAATTAAAGTCATCTTTCTCATAACAAACCTGCATTAGAATTTCGAAGTGTTTTTTTTTTTGTTTGTTTGTTTATGTTTTTGGAATCTTTCCTTGCATGAGGATATGGGGCTCATGTAAAACAAAACTTCTCTAGAGTTTCACTTCCTCATCCCAAATGATCTGCTTGGTCATTCTTAAATTCCTATTATAAACAACATCTGATCAGGGCTGAGAGATGGCTTACTGGTTAAAAGTGCTTACTGCTCTTGCAGAGGACCTGAATTCTGCACGCAGCTAGCTTACAACCGTCCTGTAACTCCAGCTTCAGAGAATCTGAATCCCTCTTCTGGACTCCATTCGGCACCTGACCTAAATGCACATATCCCCGACATACATATATACATTTTAAAATAATAAAAAGACTTTAAAACATGCACCTGACCATTTAGATAACCTTGAGGACAGTTCAGAGTTTTAAACCACGTCTTTGACAGAGTCCTAATGGGGGTTCTCAGCACGGCCAATGGCAAGAAGTAGTAAAGAGGGTTAATTTTAAAGGACAACTTTACTACCCATGAGGGTACTGCCCTTGTTATAAGGATAAACACATAAACCAAGGGAATAAATTGTGAGTTCAGAAATATATGTGTTTGTGTGTGTATTTAAAAAATCACATATATATGACAATCTTAACCATTTTGAGATATACAGTCCACAGCATTTATCATTGTTAAACTTTCCCATGATTTATCTATAGAATTTCTTTCATCTCACAAAACTGAAACTTTATACCTTCTTTTGTTTGTTTGTTTTTGTTTTTGTTTTTAAGACATAGTTTCTTTGTATGATCCTGGTAGTCCTAGAACTTGCTCTGTAGATCAGGCTGGCTTTGAACTCACAGAGATTCATCTGCTTCTGTCTCCTAAGTGCTGAGATTAAAGGGGTGCACCACACTTTAAATAATGATTCCAGAGGCTGAGAAATGGCTCAGAGTGTCAAGCAAGTGTTTTCTGTGTGTGAGGAACTGAGTTCAGATCCCAGGATCTGGCATAGTGCGTCTGCATGTAACCTCAGTGCTGGGTGCTGTGGAGACAGTTGGATACAGGAGGCTCACAAGTTAGTCAGCCTGGCTGAATGGGCAGTCCGCAGTTTCAAAAAGCAACAATATCTCCAAAAAGGTGGTGGGAAGGGGACCAAAGAAAAACATTGTGATGTAAACCTTTGGCTTCCCTGCTTGCCTGCATGGATAGGTGTGCTCACAGACACAGGTTTTGGTTTTTTTTTTTTTTTTTTTTTTTTTTTTTTCCGAGCTGGGGACCGAACTCAGGGCCTTGCGCCGCTAGGCAAGCGCCTACCACTGAGCTAAATCCCAACCCCGACACAGGTTTTAATTACACAAAATTAATGTTCCTTATTAATCTTTTTTCTAAGCTTCTTGACACTGCCATTTTACATACTCCCTCTATGAATTTTAATACTGTGTACAGACTCATAGAATATCTGTATCTTTGTGACTGACTGTCTTAATTACTATCCTTTTGCTGTGAGGAGACACCAGAACCAAGGCTACTTTTAAAAGAAAGCACTTAATTGCAGGCTTGCTTACAGTTTCAGAGTTAGTCCGTAATCATCATGGTGGGGAGCAGGGTGGCAGGCGGGCATCGACATGACATTGGAGCAGGAGCCCAGAGCTTACATCCTGATTCACAGGCAGAGGGAGAGAGGAAGAGAGGGAGGGTGGGGAGGAGAGGAGAGAGAGGAGAGGACAGGAGAGGAGAGGAGGAGAGAGAGGGGGAGAGGGAGGAGAGAGAGAGAGAGAGAGAGAGAGAGAGAGAGAGAGAGAGAGAGAGAGAGAGAGACAGAGAGAGAGAGACAGAGAGAAAGAGAGAGAGAGAGGGAGAGAGCAGAGAGGCAGAGAGAGAGGCAGAGAGACAGAGAGAGACAGAGACTGGATTTGTTGTAGGCTTTTGAAACCTTGAAGTCTGCTCCCAGTGATACACCCCCAAGGCCACAACCCCTAATTCTTTGTAAACACTTTTATCACCTGGGAACCAAGCATTCAAATATGTGAACTCTGCCTCTTCCTCCCACTCCCATTCCCATTTTTTTTTTTTTTTTTTTTTTTTTTGAGATAGGTTTTCTCTGTATAACAGCCTTGGCTGGCCTAGAACTCAATTTGTACTCCAGGCTAGCTTCGAACTCACAGGGATCAGCCAGGATTAAAGGCATGTGCTACCAGGCCCAGAAGTATGGGAATTATTTTCATTCAAACCACCACCCTGACTTATCTCACTGAGCATATTATCTTCAAGAGTCATCCATGTTGCAGCATGCATCAACATTTTCTTTGTCTTAAATTTAACTTTTAACAAAAAAGAAAAAGAAAAAGAAAAAAAGAAAAAGCAATCCTATTGTAGGTGCTGGAGAGATGGCTTATGGCTGTGTTCACTGTCCATGTAGAATTCTAGAGTTTGGTTCTGAGCATCCCTGTGTTCATTACCCATGACTCCAGCTCCAGGACATCCAGTGCTCTCTTCCACCCTCTGCGTACACAGCACTCGTGCACATACATGCACATGCACACAAATGTGCACACAAATGTGCACGAGCTCAGCAGATAATCAAACAGATCACACGTTGAGGTAAAAATGAACATATACCAAGATAACAATGTTGACAACCTAGTGAGGTTGAAGGTGTTCACCCCTGAAACCACCTCTGCAGCCAATGTTGCTGTCTTTGTTGGGGTAATTAGTGTGTATGTGCTAAGCATATGTCCTAGAAAATACATTTAAATTTACAACTTGGAGTTGCTAGCTAGAAGTGCTATTCTGTGCAGGTGTTTACTCTCTTAGTCATCCAAATTCTAGCCTTTTCTGGAACTTTATGCAACTTTGGCAGTATCAGCACATTTTGGCACTTTCTACCCATCTGGGAACGACATGTCTTCTCTGTGTTCCTACAAACTACTTTATTTTAGATTCCTGGTACAGGCTGTGTGTCCCTTAACTGAAATGCTTGGGATACAGAAAGTTTTCAAAATATTGTTATAAGCTTGAGATGCCTGGAAGATGAGACTAAAGTCCCTATATGAAAACCATTTATTTATTTATTTTTGAAAACCATTTATTTTATACACACACACACACACACACACACACACACACACATCGATTGGCTGGAGAGAATTTTATACACTATCATATCTATCTATCTATCTATCTATCTATCTATCTATCTATATATATATATATATCTCAAACATTGTATAGGAGGCCTTTTATCCTTTGGAAGTGCTTAGAGAACCATGCTGTGAGCTTCTCTTTTGTAACCTGAGGTCAGGTGTGAGACTACCCATCTGAAGCGGCCTATTAGCTCACACTTGATTGTAGGCCATTTTGGACTTCAGACTTTCAGATTAGTGGGGTTCCATTTGCATTCTCTCTCTCTGTCTCTCTCCTTCCCTCCCTTCCCCACCTCTCCTTTCTTTTGAGGTGTAATGGATCAAAACCAGGGTCTATCACACTCTATGTAGTTGGTGCTCTGACTAATGTCAACTCAGAAGTGAGTACATACCATACGTGTCTTTCTGGCTCTGGGTTATCTCACTCAGGATATTCTCAAATTTCATCTATTTGCCTGCAAAATGCATGGTGTCTTTGAATAGTACTCCATTTGTTTAGATATACCACATTTTCTTCAACCATTCTTCAGTTGAAGGACATTTAGCTTGTTTCCAGTTTCTGGCTACTATGAATAAAGCTGTTATGAACATAGTTGGACAAGTGTCTCTGTGGTATAGTAGGACATCTTTTGGGTATATGCCTAGGAGTGGTATAGCTGAGTCTTGGGGTAGAACTATTCCCAGTTTCCTGAGAAACCATCAAATTGGTTTCCAAAGTGGTTGTACAAGTTTGCACATCCACCAGCAATGGAGGAGTGCTCCCCTTGCTCCACATCTTTGCCAACATGTGCTGTCACTGAATATTTTTTATCTTAGCCATTCTGACAGGTTTAAGATAGAAGCTCAGCATTATTTTGATCTTCATTTCCCTGATGACTAAGGATGTTGAACATCCTTTAAGTGCTTCTTGGCCATTCAAGATTCCTGTATTGAGAATTCTCTGTTTAGCTCTGTATCCCATTTTTAAATTAGGTTATTTGGTTTTTGGTGTCTAACTTCTTGAATTCTTTCTAATATTTTGGATATTTGTCCTCTGTTATATGGAGAACCAATTGACAGTGTCCTTTGCCTTACAGAGGCTTTTCAGTTTCATGAAATCCCATTTATCAGTTGTTGAAATTAGAGAATGAGCCATTGGTGTTCTGTCCTGTACACTTTTTATTTTTATTTATTCTTATTTTTATTTTTTTATATTTCTTTACTTATATCTCAAATATTATTCCCTTTCTCAGTTTCCTGTCCATAAGCCTCCATTCCCTCCCCTCCCCCTCCCCATATGGGTAATCCCCCCATACATCCCCCTTAATTCCCCCTCCCCCATATTCCCCTGCACTGGAGGTTCAACTTTGGCAGAACCAAGGGCTTCCCCTTCCACTGGTGCCCCAACAAGGCTATTCTCTGCTACATATGCAGTTGGAGCCCTGGGTCAGTCCATGTATAGTCTTTCGGTAGTGGTTTATCCCTGGAAGCTCTGGTTGGTTGGCATTGTTGTTCTTATGGGGCTGCAAGCTCCTTCAACTCTTTCAATCCTTCCTCTAATTCCCCCCAAGGGGGTCCTGTTCTCAGTTCGGTGGTTTGCTGCTAGCATTGACCTCTGTATTGGATATGCTCTGGATGTGTCTCTCAGGAGACATCTATATCCCGTCCCTTTCAGCATGTGTTTTTTTAGCTTCATCAACCTTATCTAGTTTTGGTGGCTGTATGTAGATGGGCCACATGTGGGGCAGGCTCTGAATGGCCTTTCCTTCATTCTCTGCTCCAAACTTGGCCTCCATATCCCCTCCTATGAATATTTTTGTTCCCCCTTTTAAGGAGTGAAGCATCCGTACTTTGGTTATCCTTCTTCTTGAGCTTCTTGTGGTCTGTGAATTGTATCTTGTGTTGGAATTTTGATGGGAATTGTTTTGAATCTGTAGATTGCTTTTGGTAAGATGGCCATTTTCACTATGTTAATCCTACCAATCCATGAGCATGGGAGATCTTTCCATCTTTTGATATCTTCCTCAATTTCCTTCTTCAGAGACAAGTTCTTGCCATACAGGTCTTTCACTTGATTGGTTAGAGTTACACCAAGATAGTTTACATTATTTATGGCTAAAGGGTGTTGTTTCCCTAATTTCTTTCTCAGCCTATTTATTGTTTATATAAGGGAGGGCCACTGATATTTTCAAGTTAATTTTGTATCCAGACATTTCGATGAAGGTATTTATCAGCTGTAGGAGTTCTCTGGTAGAATTTTTGGGGTCACTTATCTATACTATCATCTGAGAATAGCAGTACATTGAATTCTTCCTTTCTAATTTGTATGCCCTTGATCTCCTTTAGTTGTCTTACTGCTCTAACTAGAACTTCAAGCACTATATTGAATAAATAGGGAGAGTGGCCAGCTTTGTCTTGCCTCTGATTTTAGTGGAATTGCTTTAAATTTCTCTTCATTTATTTTGATGTTGGCTATTGGCTTGCTGTGTATTGCTTTTATTCTGTTTAGGTATGTGCCTTGTATCCCTGATCTTTCCAAGACTTTTAAAATGAAAGGGTGTTAGATTTGTCAAAGGCTTTTAAAGCATCTAATTAGATGATCATGTGTGGTTTTTTCCTTTCAGCTTTGTTTATATGGTGGATTATGTTAATGTATTTTTTTTTTTTTTTTGGTTCTTTTTTTTCGGAGCTGGGGACCAAACCCAGGGCCTTGCGCTTCCTAGGCAAGCGCTCTACCACTGAGCTAAATCCCCAACCCCTGTATTTTTGTATATTGATCTACCCCTGCATCCCTGGGTTGAAGCTGACTTGATCATGGTGGATGATATTTTTGATGTGTTCTTGGATTTTGGATTCAGTATTTTTGTTCATAAGTGAAATTGGTCTGATATTCTCTTTCATTTAAATTACAAAAGAATTTAAGGGAGAATAGCTTGTTGGCTCACAGTTTAAGGTTACAATAAATCACTGTAGGCTAGTCAAGATGACTGCAACTTGAAGCATTTAGTCATATTTCATCCACAGTCAAGAGTAGAAAGAAATGAATTAGTGCATTCATGCTTGTGTTCTGCTGGTTTTCTCCAATGATACAACGCAAAATCCCTTGCTCAGGGAATGGTGTCATCCACAGTGGCAAGCATTCCTACTAATCAAGACCATCACCCACAGACATGCTCAGGTCAACCAAATCTAGACAATCTTACTGGCTGTCTTCCTACATTATTCTAGATTGTTTCAAGTTGACAAACTAACCAGCACAGGTGGTGATACTGCCTTTCAATTAACTTAATCACTCATGTGCCTTTGCTAACAAAAATTCCTCCTCAGTTCCTTTATATAGTTTTTTGTTACAGGAACTGGAGAGATGGTTCTGCAGTGTCTTATTTATGGTTTTACTGCTGTGAACAGACATAACCAGGACAACACGGTTATGGGGGTTTGCACTTAGTGTGAGGTCAGGTCCAATCTCATTCTTTCACAGATGGATATACAATTTTCCAAGCATTGTTTACTGAGGATAAAAATATTTTCTGTTGTGTATTCTTTCCCTTCTGGGAGGATCTGCTGACAGCATTTATGTGTGTTATTTGAGTTCTCTACTCCTTAGATCTGCAGGTTTACTAAAAGTATATTGTTTTGATGCCTGTAATTCTAGTATTTTCTAAAATTAGGGAGTATAATTCTTCTAGCTTTGTTCTTGCCCCAAACTGACATGACAATCTAGAAATGTCTATGCTTCTACAGAGTTCTAAATGCTGTTTTTGCTCTATTTTTTAAGTTGGAATTTGGCTAGTGATTTTATTAAAACCTTGTTCAGGGAGCATGTAGGTTTTGACAGCATTAATTCTTAAAAAGTGACACAGACAGGATATCTTTCCAGTTATTTGTGTTTGAAGGCTACAGATGTAGCCTGAAATGTTACTGTATGATTGATTCTAAAATGCAAATACCCAGAACAGAAAACAAATCTGTAGCATGGTGGTTTCCAAGATTGAGGGAAGAGGGCAATGGGGAGAAGCTGCTTAATTGGCAAGATGGTTTTACTCTGGCTGGAAAGGTTTGGGAACCAGAGGTAGAGTTGCACAACACTGTAAACACACTATGTGCTATTTCCACTGCTCACCTTAAAATGCTTGACTTCCCATTACACGGTTTCATCTTAAAATTTATTTTTTAAAATTAAAAATTTTGTGTATGTATATGTGAATGTCTTCAAAGGTCAGAAGCATGGAATTCCTTGGAGCTAGAGTTACAGGCAATTGTAAACCACCCAACATGAAATTTAGAGATGTCACGCCCCTGCAAGGGCAGCATACACGCTTGATCACTAAGCAAGCCATTTCCTCAGCTTCCACCTTAACAAACTGTGAATGCCACCCACGTTGTTGTGAGACGGACCTGAACCTGCAGAGGGCTCATAGGCAAAGCTACCTCAAAAGAATAATGATGTGTCACCACTTAAAGATTACTGCTTCATTGTGCCTGGTTCATTATCTCAGAGTGATGAAGGAGCACACCTGATTAGCTGTCAAAATCAAATGCTCACACATTAATTCAAGGGAGCTGGTGAGGCAAGTGTTGTTTTTTTTCCATACATATATAGAAAGACAGGCCTCATAGGTCAAAAACGTTACTAAACAGATGCCTTTTTCTCCAGAAGAGTAAATATGTGTTCCATGTCTGAGGACCCGATTTGATTCCTAGCACCCACATGACGCAGTTTACCACCTGTAAATTCAAACTTTGTGGATCTCATCATGGATCAGATGCTCCTCTTCTGGCATCTGAAGACACAGACACACATGCTCACACTTAATGTTTTTTTCCTAAACTTAGAAACAGACGTTTCAGCTGAAAAGGCACATGGCATTGTAATAATCTAGTAAAGATGTTTGTAATCCCTCTTTAAAGTGTGTAACACATATAAGCCTGTTTTATAGTTAATAAAATTGTATGGACTTGAAGTAACAGGTGTGTGTGTGTGTGTGCGCGTGCGTGTGTGTGTGTGTGTGTGTGTGTGTGTGTGTGTGCGCGCGCGTGCGCATGTGGTGTTAAGTCCAAGCATGCTATGTTTGTATGTGTAGGTGCTGCCTATGTGTGGGAGGTCAAAGATCTCTCAACTGAGCCCAGAGCTTGTGGATCTGGCTAGTCTAACTAGCCAACTCACTCTGGGGATCCCATCTCTGTCACTACATGCCGAGTGCTGGAACTACAGGACGCTGTCACACCTGCCCTGCATATATGTAGGTGCTGGAAATCTGTATTCTGATCTTTGTCCTTGTGCAGCAGATGCGGAGCCTCAGGGAACAGAAATGGTAATAGAAATAATGTTAACCACAAAAATAACTATTTTAACAGACAGCTATAAAAGTGCAATGATGTATCTTTAAATTGCACACTTACTTTTCTGAGTGTGTAAAATTATAGGCTAACCTCTCCCATATTGCTATTTATAGAAGGACATACCAGGAGGCATTTGTTTAAAAGTTCAGGCTGTTATTCTGGAGGCAGATTCTTACTGTGGAGTCAGGCTGCCTGGAACTTGATCCTCCTGCTTCGGCATCCTAGGAGTTAGCACTATAATGCCTGTGCTATCGTGCTTAAGCATGGCTCGTTCAGACATCTCTGATTCCATATGTATAAACTACTGTGAAATGATAAATGAAACTGTAATTAATCACCAATAAGAGATATCTGGAAAAAAAGCTTTTTAATAGAGAATATTTAGTTCTAGCAATCGTAGGTGTGTTAAAAACACCAGCTTTAGAACAAGGTCAAGTTAGGCCCAAGTTCTGGCATTGTGATCCTATGTGTGTACAGCTAAGGTTAAAAAAAAAAAACAAAAAACATGCACCCAACATGCTGCTGTAAATAAAATTATACAAACAGGTTCAGTAGTTACATATTCCGCGCTGCTGTTTTCATGCTACAAACCACACAGACCTCAGTATTCACTGTGGACAGGTCTGCTCTGGACTGCTCACTACTGCGTAGAGGCTGGTTTTGTGTATCTGAATTGTTAGTTCCTGACTCAGGAGGCAGTACGAAGACTATGTAAGAAGGAAGCCTGCACACCGCTAGGCGCAAGGCTTCTTTCCCTGTTGTCCATCCCCTGCTACTTTTCTTTCTGGGCAAGGCAACTAAGAGTCCAGCACCAGCTCCTTCTTACACAGGGCAAGCACAAACAGCTCACTCATCAGTGACTTTGAATGTGGTAATGGATACAGCAGCAAACTTTACAAAGCCCAAGGAATTGGATACTTTGGAGACATTTTGATCTGAGGGTTTTGTCCACGTGTTTTATAGCATAAGAAAACAGGCTTGTCAGGAAACTGAGTGCTCCTGAGAACTTGGTCCTCCTCACACAGGTAAACGTTTTCTAACCCCAGGCTCACAGGTTTATAACGTTATAAAACATTTTTTTGTGTGCCAGATTTGTGTTACAACTAGTCTTCGGTGAAGGAAAGATAAAAAAACCATCTCTTCAAATATTCAAGTAAACAATTCTACTTTTCCTGTTCAACCTATTTAAATTGATGAGGAATACTATTGTTTCTCTTTTTTTTTTTTTTTTAAAGTTTTCCACCTTTTTTTTTTTTTTTTTTTTTTCGGAGCTGGGGACTGAACAGGGCCTTGCCCTTGCTAGGGCAAGCGCTCTACTACTGAGCTAAATCCCCAACCCCACTATTGTTTCTCTTGACGTGTAAGAATTACTCTCTGTGTTAGCTGTGTGTCCCTTGTATTTTCAGTTCAGTCTGTTAGTAAAGCACACAGCAGAGCTCGCTGTACAAAGAACAACTGCTTAAGCACCAAACAGGCTGACCAAGCACGGATCTGAATATAAAATTATTCAAAGACAGGTTTTTATTGCAAATATTTGCTCAAAAACTACTATATACAACAGAATTTTAACAGGCCTTGAAAACATTTAACATTCAATTAAACAGTTTCAAAGAATTCAAAGTACATTTTAAGAATTAAAAATGCAGCATTTAAAATAAAACTTTATTAGTACTTAAAAGCAAATTATTGTTATATTCACTTCTATATCTAAAAAAATCAACTTAGTAGCTGACTTACGGATAAATTAGGCTAATTCCCACCCCCCGTCTTGTTTTTGAACATATGCTTTAGGGTCCCATTAGAAGTCTCTACTTTTACAATTGAGGACGTCCCTTAACATAGTTGAGTACATGCGAAGGCATGTTTTTAGTTCAATTCCTTTTGCCTACATTCTACCATACTTTGGTTTGGTTTCCAGACCATTTTTATGGGTCTACTGCTAAAAATCATTGAAACAATATTAAAAGCATAGTAGCCATTTAAGAGTTTCAATAACAGATTTCTACTTTATACAACTAGTCCATGGGGACTGGGGTGGGGTTCTGCACAGCTTATACACCGACTAAAAGCACAAATATAAACTTATATTTTCATAATTTCACTTTCACTGAAAGTTTAATAAAGGTAAGCTGACAGCCTGGCAGGCTAACACTTGCATGGAGGCGCACAGATTCTAAAATTCTGTTTGCATGCTTCTGACAGATTGGAATGTTATATTAAATCCAAACTTAATTTTTATATTCATCCAAGTTCTCAACAGGCCAACTTAGCACTCTAAGCATGCTTTATTACCAGGATCATAGTAAAAACAAAGCCTTTATTAATAGTAACAATTGATTGGCAGTTCAAAGGTATTTTCAAAAAAATGCATGGTTTTAAATCTCTTTCTTTAAGTTTACTAAAAGGAATATTCAGATGATGAGGACTTTAAGTTT
This sequence comes from Rattus rattus, assembly GCF_011064425.1. NCBI lineage: Eukaryota > Metazoa > Chordata > Mammalia > Rodentia > Muridae > Rattus > Rattus rattus. The sequence goes on along the minus strand of NC_046161.1, from coordinate 66,703,244 downwards.
AGTACTAATGAAAGTTTGAAAAGTCTGATGAGCATAGCTATCTTATAATAATTTCATATTGGTAAACAAGATTTTATCAAAAAGTGCTAAGAGACCCTTGGATGACAAACTTAGTTTTCACTAAAGTTCTGTTCAGGTTTTTAAAAATGTGGAAATTCATACTAACCATGCTGTTACTGGTAAACTGATTTAATAAGATTGAACGTACAGATGAAGTGTATGACGGACCTCCCTCCACCTCCCACTGCTGACCTCTAGCACAGCACTCCTGAGCTCACCGGACAGTTCTAAGTGCTTTCTGTTGGGAATGAAACATGGAATGCCTCGTCGTTCAGCTTCCTTCCTGTCCGCCTGCCAGGTCTGCTGCCGACTCTGCTCTACGAGGGCTACTTCCTCCAGGACTGCCACCTGTTCCACCAGATACTGCGTCACTGGTGCTGGCTGAAGGGTCTTCACCACTATGGTGGACCTCTGTGGCTTCAAACTCCAGGACTTCTGATGGCGTCAAAGGTTCCAAACGAACGCTGTCTTGCTCACTAGCATCAGAATTCACAGATTCAGGTTCCTCCCCCTGCCTCAGACACTGACCAAGGCCAACACCCTCCGGTGTTAGCTGCAAATCCTGACTAATCTCTGAAGACAACTCAGCTTCAGTGGGACTGTGCTCTTTAATCTGATCATCTGTGCTTTCTGAACTTTGGTCCCTCTTCAGCTCCATTTCCTGACAGGTGTGATGTGTTTGCTCTTCCTTTTCCATATTATCTGTTCCAACATCTGGACCACGACTCAAGACGTCATTTGAGCTGCGTACGTCTTCTGTGTCTGAAACGGTCACATTTCTTTCACGGTTTGCTGCTGCTGCAGCTTCACATATACTTGCATCACGCCCAGTGTCGTCTTCTGATGGAGGAGCTTTATCCTGCTTACTGAAAACAAAGCCGCTTATTAACCACTCATAAAATGATGCAACCCAAATAAAGGAATACTCAGGTAGAACATGTCAGAGACTTGACTACCCAAACAGATACGTCCCTGAGCCCTGGCTATTCTCTTACAACTTGGAGAGGGCTAAGGCAAAACTGCTGGAGCCACAAATAAAAAGGAACCTGAACCCTGAGCGCCTACAGCTGCTTCTGGCTGTCTCTATCCTAGACAACTGAGCGAAGCTCTGCCTGTGTCTGGATCAAGTTAAGCGTCCCTAATATTCAGTAAAGTTCCTAACAATCAATCTATGGAAAAGTCTAATTTCTTTTATGTTGTATGTACTCTATGCTTAGATGTCTTTCCTATATAAAATCAAATCAGCGTTCCCAAGCATTTTCCTGATTTTTGATAATCTCATATACTTGAAAACATATGAAAGGAATGCATATGTATGAGTGATGTTTATTTTCATACAGATTTAGGTGTATGCACACATATTTCTCTGACCCTGGTATGTAAACTGGAATAACTGAATGAATCATAAAATGGTGGAGCCACTTATATAGATTTAAGGATGATTATTTTAACAAAAACAAATCACCACATATTCCTATTTATAATAGTTAATCTATCCAGAATTTGAACACTTTTTTTCTCAATGTGCTGAGTGACTACCCAGTGAGGATATCAGGTGTCATCCACTCTGAGACCACTGAAAATACAAAGCAATTTCTCTGCAATTTACTTTGCTCTATTGATCTGCATTTAGACCAATCTTGAGGCAATACTGTTAGTTTCCAACTAAACCCCACTGAAAATTTCAACTAAATCATTGATTACATAGAAAAAAGTCATGTGAAAAATGGTCTCTCATGAAAGCTAGCTTAATGTTTGCTTGTCTCCATCCATGTCTCATTTATGTTGCTACCGTGAAAGACATTTTTGTGGGCTGGAGAGATGGTTCAGCGGTTAAGAGCGCTGACTGCTCTTCCAGAGGTCGTGAGTTCAAATCCCAGCAACCACATGGTGGCTCACAACCATCTGTAATGGGATCTGATGCCCTCTTCTGATGTTACTGAAAGACAGCTACAGTACAGTCATATAAATAAAATAAATCTTAAAAAAAAAAAGACCCTTTTGTTCATGTATCAGACAATCATTTTTGTTCAGATCACATTTGATGGACTACTGAGTAATGTACAGATGATGTGTTTATTTTCCTACTGCTTAGGTGACATTTTGTTCAACCTCATTGCTCAGAACTCTAGGATAATGATGTAAGGAGGCTAGATTATTTTACTAGAAAAAACCAAAAACATCTTGATACAGTCTCAACATTTTACTTTTGTTTGTGGGGTAGGCTGTTATTCTCAACAGATTAGCAAATAGCGTACTATAAAATATAAAGATAAAAATGAGAAAATTACATAATTTAATTGTCCAATCTCATAATCTGTAGTATCCTATAACCGTTTTCATTTATTAGAGAAAATTGCCAGCTGTCAGTAAAATATAATTTAGGTCAAATATTAATTTGTTTCATTAAATTAATCAAGAGTCTTATTTTTCCCTTATTCTTACCTTTCAGAATGTGATGCTCCTGGTTCTCTTTCAGCTGTACTATGTCTTGCTGTTTCCTGAAACAATAACACTTTTACACTCACGGTATTATTATTATTATTATTATTATTATTATTATTATTATTATTATTATTATTATTATTATTAAGTGTTGTCCTTGATAGAAGCAACTTAAGTGTACAAGCTAATACACCAAAGGAACAAAAAATGAATTGTTCAATCTTATTTTCAGTCTTAACGTGTACAGTAGAACAGGCATTTTTTCAAATCCATACATTTTCAGTACACCAAAAAGTTTTGAATTAAAGTCAAGAAGCAGTACCCGACTTTATTAAGAACTATTTCCCAGCTGAAGGTAGTGCCTTACATCTTTAATTCCAGCACTTGGGAGGTAGAGACAGAAAGATCTCTGTGAGTTCAAGGCCAGCCTGCTACATACTGAGTTCCAGATCACTAAAGACCACAAAGTAAGATGTTGCCTATTTTCCTTACCAAGGTTTTCAAATGTGGAAGTTATTCAAGCAGAAAACTAGTTGAAACTTGAATATAAATAACAAGATACCAACCCCCAGAATCTTATGCATATAGCAGATACTAAGGAAAAAAACACTTGAAATTTTTATTTCATATTTAAGAATTATGTGAATTCTTCCACTGTCAAGCCACATGTATGAAAAGACAGATATATTGAAGAAATATTTTGCTCATTTCAAATGTTGAGTGTGAGAAAGGAATATTGAAAAACCTCCTTCTAGTGGGAGCGGTTCAGCAGTCCCTGACAACTACCAGCCTCCAAGCACATACGCTGCATGGAGTGTACTAAGAATTACACTGAGTTTCATTTAGTCCACATGTCACACAATTGATCACAACCGATGTCCGTACAACTGAGAAGTAGAGAGAGCACAAAGTCCAAGCGATACACCACACAGAGATCTTGCTCATAACCCCAGCAGACTCAAGCCTGTGACACGAATCACACTATTTATGTCCTTATTTACCCAATTCTGCTAAAAAAATTAAACCTGAGAATTAAGCAATTTCACTCATAAAAAAACAAAAAACAAAAAACAAAATACCAACCATGCTTATTAGTAAAGACATGTCAGCAAAGTTGTAGAAGCTGGCACATGGCTGGAATAGTGAGGACTCAGCAGGATGGTGGAAGTGACAGCGATGCTATGGGAGGGCAATGAGGGGGTGAGTCGATCCGGACAGGGGACTCAGATGCGAGGCTTTGAGAGAAACCTGGTCTAACGCTGAGCATGTAAAAGGCAAAACTGATGCACAGTAACTGTTGGGAATCTAACTGCTCCTTCTCCAACTCACAAAAGGTTAGGTTCCTCCCCTTACCACAGAGGTAAACAGTCAGCTCTTTGAACTATCTAATCAAGACTACGTGAGGACCAGAAACAGCAAAGAACAACATGAGGGACTGGATTTCTCTTTGTAAACACTAATCAGTCCCCAAACACCCCTCCCTGTAAAGATTGTGTTGAGTGTGTGAAATCTCTTCATAAAATTCTTCACCTCAGCATTAGCACACCGGATTTCACTACAGCAAAGTCTAAATAATATCCATGCAAACTGTGAAGGTTGCATGCACACAACTTCAGTAGGTAAATTCACATTAAATTCATGTCAGGAGGTCTCAAATTTGATTTACAGACACCCGGGGAATCCATGTTAGATTTCAGGAATTAAGTGAAGTCACAATTCTTAGTATAATACAAGACTAGCGAGGACATCATAACACAAATCAAGACAAAAGCACCCACACTATACCAGCAGTTAGTGTATTCTCCAGTACCAAGCACAAGCAGAACTAATTATTTTTTATTATTATTATTATTATTATTATTATTATTATTATTATTATTATTATACTGAGGATCAGCCCAGGACTATGCGCAATGTACATCTTCGGTTTCAGTCTTTGAACTCATGTCTTATCAATATTCTGTGCATATAATTGAAGCACTTGGGAGGCAGAGGCAGGTGCATCTCTGTGAGTTTAAGGTCAGTTTTGGTTTACAAAGTGAGAATTTCAGGACAGCCAGGGCTACCCAGAGAAACTTTGCCTCAAAAACAAAACAAAACAAACAAACCAAACCAAAAGGCACCTTTCTTAGATACAACCTACATGTGACTCCACAAATGACTAGTAGATTTTACTCTGAAAAGAGGAAGAGGCAAAACATTGGGGATTAAAGATGGCTGGCTGAAGTGCTAGAAACACAAAAACTACATAAGCAACAAAAGCAAGCAGACCTCTAGCACGTCCCTCCCAGGGAAGGAAGTAGAGGCTAACTGTACAAAGACAGCAGGCAGGCCACTTGCTGAAGACGGATAGTCCTAGCCAAAGGAGAAGCCTACATCTTAAATCTGGTAAGAAATTTTAGTAGGAAAATAACTCTTCCTGTATGGCAGGACCAGAACTGGAAAAGAAATCCGTTTTACAAAAGCCCCATATTACATCACAATATACTATCTTGAGAAGGAACCTGTTTGGGCCTGAGCTATTTCTGGAAACCAAAAAGCAAGGGAGAATCCCAAGTCAGGGTGCCTGGAGACGCTAACACAGAGAAGAGGATGCAAGATGATGAACACACTAAGCAGTTTAGGCAGCAGGTAATTCATGATAGGAAGGTCCAATGGTCAGTGACCACTTGTATGACAATTTGGGGACTTAGGATCACTGGGAGATAGATGACAGCCCTCAGCCTGAAGTTGGCAGATAGCTCAGACTCTGGAGAGGCCTCCTTGCAATGTGAGATCTGATGCTAGCAAGAATGAGAAACTTAAGCCTCCTCCTTCCTATCTCCAGGGTGATCCACTGCTAGGCAGGCTCTGAAACTGTTTGGTTCCCTCAGGTCTCTTTGGCATAGATTAGTTTGTTTCCTCTACTCTTTGATGCCCTTGAGAAAATTCTTCAATCTGAATGCTCATCCTCAAAGGCACACAAACTGAAAGGTATTGGGAGCAAGTAAGAACCTGTTTAACCTTCAGTCCACAGAACCAAGATGTGGCTAACAGCGATTCCTAGTACACAAAGAAAATTTAGCACTAGGAGACACGGAGCCCAGGGCAGAACACACATGCACCATATGTTGAGATCAGAGGACATTTTGCAGAAGTTTGTCCTATAGGCTTGGTGCCAAGTGCCCTTACCTGCTAGCCACCTTGCTAGCCTATGCCATTTTATTTTCTATTAGTTACTGGTGGGATAGTCATTGGCTTTAATTATTTTAAATTCTATTTCCATGTCTTGTTTTGTTGCCTACTAAGGCAGTTTGTCTATTCTGTAGTACTATAGACTGAGCCCTCATAGAGAAGGCTGCCTACTTCTAAGTAAACTAGGACACATAAGCTACAACTCAGAAACACAAGAGAAGTTAAAGAGCAAGGCAACTTTAGAAATGAAAATAGGATAAAACAAGAAGCACAGTGCAGTTTATCACAAATAGACTAGATGAAGTAGAGAAAAGGACAGCAGGGACAGAACAAGACTGAGGAAATATTGCAATCAGATGTCAATAAAAGAGAATGCAAACAAAAACAATAACCAAACTTTAACTCTGGGACATGATGAAGAGACCAAACCCAAGAATCCATAGGTTAGAAGTAACTGAGAAATAAACAAGATCCAGAAACCTATTTAATGAATTTCTAGCAGAGAAACCCCCAAATGGAGCAAAAGATCTTGTCTTGTGTCACACTGAGAGTGGAATGCTGGGCTGGAGGGATGCCCGGACACTGCACCTGCTCTGAGCTATCTCACGTGGCTGCTAGCATTGCTTTACACAGAGAAACTGTCAATTTTCCTAGTAAGAAAATAATTCTTCAAAAATTATTTAACATCTTTTTCAAGTTTCATTTGTAACAGGTCACTATATTAATAAATAAAATTGCATTTATTATATAACTACTATCTACACTTACTATATTAAAACTCAACAAAGATTTGTAATTACATGAACGTTTCTGCTTGCACAGCACTACTACGGATTGAAGCTAAGATTAATGAGAACAACCTGCCAGCCTCTCTTCTCTCGTGACTGAACAAGGAGCATCAGAGGAGAATGTCAAATGTAAGTGGGTGTCTTTCATTATCTGCCCCACAAAGGCAGGGAATACAAGATTAAACAAGATTCCATCTTTAAAACTTTCAGATTTTGTTCATCATGAATTATTCTGCATTTACTGTGATGCTTTAAATTACTGAACTAAAATAGTAAATTTAACTTATTAAAATTTTGAGACTTCACCTCTTTAATTTTGTAGCCCAGAGGTGAAGGCCTCATTTGGCTTACTCTAATTTTATCCCTGTGGAATGATGGGCATAGAGGAACAGAAGACAGAGGAGGTAGTCTAAATAAGTAGAAATTTAATTACCGTAACAGTTAGTCACAGTGTAATAATATACCTATCAAAATACACAGTAAATGAAAAGTATGGGGCACGAGGAATGGGAGAAATTGCTTGGCAGTTGCAACTGTTTGCTGCTCTTGCAGGACTGGAGTTCTGATCTCAGCACCCACAGCAGGTGGCTCTTAAGCACACTTACAACTAACTTCAGGATATCTGATGCTGCCTCCTGGTCTCTATGGGTACCTGCACACACAGGCGCACACAGGCACAAACACAAACAACATAAAATGTAACAAAAGGTTCAATATGCATATAACATTTAAGCATACTTAAGAAATTTGATTTGTGTATTTAAAAAGTGGCTTCCCTGACACCAAAAGCAGGGAAATCAAATAAATATGACTTTGATGATTTATTCTAGCTAATAATGTTAACAGGATAGAATAAAGGGGAGATGCTATTGGTATTGGATTTGAGCCTCATCAGTAAACCTGAAGTCCCATAGAAAGAAACTGTTTCTCTCAGGATTTCTCATTAGCAATGAGAAACCCCAAACTGAATTCAGTCCCTGACTAGACAGACCCAAATTCCATGTGAATGGCCTAAACCAGAAAAAGATATGCATTAGACATACTGTTCTCTTCAGACCTACACAAAATATCTTCCAACCAAATACTTAACTGAAAAACAAGAAGGGCAGGGTGCATACTGTTAGGTGACAAAGAGCTAGACTCAGCACAATACAGAAACAGGGATTATCAGAGGGACAAAGTTTACTTTTGGGCCTGTGCACATTCATGGATGAAGGTTTAGATGTATGAGCATGTGTGTGGAGGCAAGTGCCAACATCAAGTGTTTTCCTCAGATGCTCTCTACCTTATTTTTTGAAACAGGGTCTTATATGGGACCTGGAGTTTACTGATGAGGCTCAAATCAAGTCCCAGGGATGTCTCCCTCATGCTGAGATTGGAAATGTGTGCTACCACGACTGGCTCTTTATGTGGCTGCTGGGAACTGAACTCTAAACCTCATGCATGCCTTACAAACACCACCAGCTGAGCTATCTTCCAAGTACTCAAGACAGAAAAATATATTAATTCGAGGTTACTTTTTATATGCGTGAATATTTTGCCTGCATTTATGTATGTGCACCACATGCATGTGCAGTATTACAGAGGTCAAAAAAGGGGGTTGCATATCCTGGAACTAGAGTTACAGATGGTTATGAGCTGCCAGGTAGGTGCTAGGACCCAAACCCAGGTCCTCTATAAGTACAAGTAAGTGTCTTTAAGTGCTGAGTCATCTCTTTACCCACCCACCATCTTAAAATTTTTTGAATATTTAATTTATGTATATGGGTGTTTTGCCTGATTGTATGTCTATGTACCATGTGCATGTCTGGTATCCACAGAGGCCAGAAGAGGACATCAGATTCCCTTAAACTGGAGCTACAGATGGTTATAAGACAACACGTGTCTGCTAGAAATTGAACCTCAGGTCTTTCCAAGAGCATCTCTTTTTTTTTTTTTTGGTTCTTTTTTTGGAGCTGGGGACCAACCAGGGCCTTCGCTCTTAGGTGGCGCCTACCGCTGAGCTAAATCCCCAGCCCCCAAGAGCATCTCTTAAGAAGAGCTGAGCCATCTCTCCAGCCCAAAAAGGTTAAATTACTACAATTAATTGGTTAAATACTTTAGCATGCATGAGCAGAATGTAAATTTCAGTAGTGAATCAAAAGTGATAATCAGAAAACAATTTAAACACTAAAGCTTTTATAGCTAAAAGTGCATTCATTGATGGGCTTGTCAGTATACTGGCAAAACTGAAAGCCCAGTTGCACCATTTGAGTGGTCAGGACAGAGAATATCCAAACTGAAAAACAAAGAAAATAAAAATTAGAAGAATGAATGAGTTGGGTACTGGAAACAAGCACAAGGCTTAAAAGGGCTGACATCAATTGCTTTAATAGAAATAAAACCGAAAGCTAGCAGATAAGAAAGAGTCAGTTGAAAAATATCAATTATCATAAGTATAAAAATAACTGAAGATACCAATAGATCAACACACAAATAAGCAAAAGCATCTTCTGATTTAGGAACATCAAGTTCTAACAGGTCACAAATGAAGATGAAATCTTGAGGGGAAACCAAAGAAAAATATCCAAGTAGAAATACAGAGATGATGATCAGACATCTTGTCAAGAACTTTAAACAACTGAAGAAAATGATAAAACTCTCCTTCCAGAAATCTATATCCAACATAACTATCTTCCAAAACGAACACATTTTTAAATAAAAACATAACAAAAAGCTGCATAACATGAGTTTTCTCTTTAATTCAAAGAGAAAAACAAAAAGGTTTAAAAATAAAAAGCATTAAAAATAGCAAAATAAAAACATACAATCAACTTCTACATTTTCATTAACTCTAAAAGATTAACCACATAAAGCACAAAATTGCATTCTCTGTCTTTATAAAGTATAAAAATATAAAACAAGAACGGGAGGGGTACATTTTCACTTCAAGAGCAAAAGAGACATCACTGTACATCCCCCAGGCATTTAAAAGGACAAACAGAAACACCACAAGCAATATTATATTCAAAATAATTCAGCATCTTAGGTAAAAAATGGGCAGATTTCTTAAAAACCTCAACCAATGAAATTCATTCAAGAAGAAACCAATTTGAAAATCCAACATCCAATAAAGAAGCACATTTGTACTTAAATTAAAAACCTTTTAAACTAAAAAACACTTTCTATGGTTAAAAAAAAATGGTGTTAAAACAAATGTTCAATCTGACTCTCTTCACTCTAATGACTAAGTGGCCAAAAAATTAAAGGATTAAAAACAAACTACTATTGAGAAAGCAGAGGGAAGCTCAAACCTACTCTAGATGGCCAGGAAGATCTACCAGGCTGTCTAGCAAGTGATGGTTACATGACGATTCTAGGTTTCTAGTCATACTGAAAATAACACATATACTAAATACTTGTATTCTGTTTGTTATATTCTTTACTAATTTAAATGTCCCAAGATATTAAGCCAAGTGGAAGTACTAATGTGTAAGGTTTTACTGAGGTTGGAATTTAACTCACAAATTTATCATCACTCAACCGTTTAACTAAGCAATAGACAAATCAAAATATGTGATTTCTTTATCAAAACAAAAACCTGACAATTTTACTTTAAATGAGACTTCTTCAGTCTCAATTACTTTCATACTACAAACAGCAATAATTGTTACTGACATTCATTTGCAATTGAAATTTTTGAAAAATTGTGACAACAATTCTTTCAAATAAAAAATTATGAAGTTATGAAATAAACAAACTTTACCTTAGACACAGATTCTTGTCCCTTAGTGGGAGCTTCAGTTTTTAATCTTAAAAACAAAATAAGTATTGATTATTTTATATTATATTTACAATTATAAAATATGAAATAGGTTTTTGGCATGCTTAATTAAAATGTAAAGCTAAAGCAATGTACAGTCTATAATAGAACTGACTGATGCTGCAAATACTTGATGTAAAAATAAAGCACTGATGACAAACAGCAGGCTGAATGGCTGTGCTAAAGGAATGAGCGACTGCACTTCAGGACAGGACCTGGCTCAGGGATAGTCTGCTTGCTGAGCCATGGGTGAGGCCCTCTGGTATAATCCCCAGAACATGGAAAAGATGTATTTCCTTCCTGTCTAAGAACAGCAGAATCTAAAAAAAGAATCTTTGCTAAGTTAGTTACAAAAATAAAAAACATATATTAGAAAATCAACTTCCAAGAAATACTTTAAGTATGGAAAGCAACCAAAAGACCTATACGTACAATTTACACTAGTTTTTACTGATCTCACGACATAAAAAATAAAGAGATGACTTTGATCTACTGCAAAACTCAGTGTGACAGACCTATTGCAATACACATACAATAACTTATTCTGAAGGCAGAAAAAAAAAAGAAAATAATTTTGAGGGTAAATCCTCATAAAAACCACCATTCAAAAGACATTTTAAAAATTCTTGACTGTTAAAAAAATTGTAATTTTAACAAAGACATATGACATTTCCATATCTTTTTTAAAAAAACCAATATAAAGTAAAATATAAAAGCAAAATTATTAAAAGGATCTTTGTGTTAGAAACTCTTGAGGAGTAAATAATTAAATTTGATTTTAAAATGCATACGTAGGTAACCTGACCTGAAATACATTATGAAGAGTTAAGTCATTTATAATTATATAAAGACTAAATAGTTATATAATATTTAGAACATAAATCTTATAGAATATTCTATAGTACTATAAAAATATACTATATAAAATATACTATATAAAATATAGTACTATAGAATATTCTATAAATATTATAGAATATTATAGAATATTTAATTATAAAATATTATAGAAAATAAAAACTTATTATATAAAATATAGAATAATATATTATAATATTATAAATATTATAGAATATTGTATAATATAATATAAAGAATATTTAACATAAAGCAATTACAACAAATTCCATGCACAAAAATGAAGGTATCTAAGAACCATCAACTACCCTGATGGCCTTTCCCATGGTTAGTCAACGAAACATAGAGTATTAGCATACGCCCTTCTTTTTAAGAATACAATTTAAAAATCAGGATATATGGAGATGGTTATAGCTAAGTACTAAAGAATCTGTTTCACATACAGAAAATTCTGCACTTAACCCATAGTGCTACCACCAAAAAGGAGAAAGCTGTAACTGTTAATGTTTTCTAGATATTAGCAAAGAACTGTAGAAATTATCTATAATTTACTTATTAGATAAAAGTATAACAAAATGGATAATTTTTGTTGAAATACCATGCTAGAAGTATACTATAATAATTTATAATTAGCTTAAAATTGAAAAAGGAAAATTCACACAAAGAAATTGAAACACTTTACTTTTGGGCATTAAGATTTTTTAATTGTATAATGATACACATATGTAAATTATACAGTATAACTTCACTGCTTTAATGAAGTACATAGGAAAAACTTAAAAACTTTAAGATTATATATAAATAAGAAAACAGTTGCCTGAAAAAGTAAAAACATTTAAGTTTTGAAATTAAATATTTGTCTAGTGTAAGACTTTCATTCTAAGCATTTAAACATCTTAAACTTAGTATGAAAAACTGCAACAAGCTGTTGCATCAAGAAAGTATTTAAAAATATTAAGACTTTCCATTCTACTCTACTATAGAAAACCCTAGCAAGCACCACTGTTAATCACCTTGACGTGTCTACAGCCTTTCATCTGGTCAGAGTGAGGCCTCAATGCGTCTGCGACCCACGGCTGGAGCAACATTCACTGCTCTCCATCTTACTAGCTAAGAGACTAGGAAACTAGTAAACAACTAGCTCTAAGAGGCTTCTATCTCACACCTGCTTTGTGCATTTACCATACTAGCAGTCTCTTTATAGGACAAAAATGTAATAATCATTAGGATTCAGAAAAACAACTTTAAAATAGATTAGAAATGTTTACCGTAAATTCCATAATTATAAGCTTATCAATGAAAAGTATACTATGATTTTATAACAACAAAGCATATGTTAAGATTCATAAACTTAAATACACATACTATTTTATCACTCATACTTATGGAAAAGAAAAAGATTACCTAAATTAAATATATTAAAGATACTTGCTGAAATAGTTGTAATTTGAGATGTAGTCACTTTCCTAAGCTCAAAGTTCTGACCTAATGACCTGCTACTAGCCAATTACATGGTTCAACTGTAAGTGAGTACTATGTTTTTTAACAGAATGTAGTGTACTATTCCAAACAAACACAAAGATTTCACTCCAAAGAACAGAAGTGTTAATTTCAACATGATTTGAAAATAAGTAATTTTTATTACTATTTCCTCATGGAAACCTGCTAAAATAGATCTCTGATAAATTTCTATAGGTTAGGGCTGGAGAGATGGCTCAGCCGTTAAGAGCACTGGTTGCTTTTCCAGAGGTCCTGAGTTCAATTCCCAGTAATCACATGGTGGCTCACAACCAACTACAATGGGATCAGATGCCCTCTTCTGATGCGTCTGAAGATAGCTAGTATACTCACATACATAAAATGACTGAAAAACAATTTCTATAGGTTAACCCCCTTTTCTGTACAGTTTCAATGAAATGCATGGATCATTTTTTGCAGATTGTGTGCGTAACACAAGTCTACACATGATGTGAACACTGTGTTCAATTATAGTATAATTATACTATATAGTATATAGTATAGTATAGTATAGTATAGTATAGTATAGTATAGTATAGTATAATTTCATATTATAAACATGCTGAGGCAAGGGAAGGAACCTACAAGGACAAAAATACTCAAGTTCATTTTAGGTGTCCCACATTCTAGTTTTACAAATGTAAATTTCAATGGAAGGAATTTTGCTCAAAGAGGGCTGTGGAGATGGCTCAGTGGGTAAGGTGCTTTTGCCCAAGCATGAGAGAACTGAACTCAGACTCCAAACAAGTTAGAAGCAAAGAGCAATACGCCTCAGTAGTAATGTGAACCACTTCAGATAGGACTAAAAAGGACAGCAGCAGACTATGAAATTTCGACCAGTGAACTCAAGAATATCCTTCTGACTATTTTCTCTGTGATGTGTCAACAGATTGATGCATAGACTAGATGCCTTAGCTAGACATTTACCATATTGTACATGAACTGTGTGCTAAGAATTCTTGTCCAAAGAATCAGGCTCTCCTCTTGAGGAGGTCATTGTCAAGGAACGCTATTGAAATAAATATTTCGGAAAGAAACATCTATATGGTACAATGGCTTCTTAAAGGCACAAGCCACCATAATCAGGAGACAAGAAAGGGACAGCAGAGAGCACAATGAAAGTTGGCTCTTCAGGAGGAATAGAGGTTAGCAAAGAAACGCTAACCCAAAACAGAAGGGAAAAATATTAAATAAAAATGCTGTGAAACACAATAGCAGTGACACGACTGAAGCAGTACAGACTCAGCTGCCAGAAACATATGAGCAGAAAGAACACGAGTAAAACAGTAGTCACTCACTTCAGGGAAGACCATGACAGGTAAATGTCCATACTAAACCTAAAAGTGTACAACACAACAAGTAAATTGGAAACAAGAAAATTTGTCTACCAGATGAAGATATATGAGGAGAAAGAAACACAATCCACAAATAAAAGTCTGCCTGAACTAGTCAAAACAACGTCAGAGACATTAATTAACTAAAACAAGAATCTCAGCGGGTATGAACGATTTCTGCAGATGATAAAGTCAGTTTTGAGCACAGGGGAGAGATGCTTGCAGAACCATAATGTGTAGGTACCAACCACTCCCTGCATTGTTTCTATCCAGGCAACTTCAGAATCAACACCCAGTACAAGATGCTCCTATTTTTCTTAGTTTTCCAATCAGCTGATAATTAAATTCAGAGATACAGTATATTGCAATGGAGTCCAAAGATTTCACTATATGACTGCCCTTATCGTACAGTGAGAGAATCTGTGGCCTAAAACATTAAAGTGAGAAAGCTGCAAAGCCACAGAAGCAGGTTAAGCACACGGCCTGCACAGCACACTCCTACTGAACTGTTTCTCAACAGTCCCTTTTCCTGTTTATTAGGCTCTCTTATTACATCAGGAAAGAGGAAATTTTCTCTGCATCGAAGTGTTTTTGACCCTAAAACATGAGGGTGACTGTCAGGTTAATCTTGCTAAAAGACTTTGACTCTTTGCTCTAATGTTTTGTTGCCATGTATCAGAAATGATGCCCTACACACGGGTGGGGAGGCTCATAGATTATTGTTCCAGTGCTATAAATGTGTCACTTATCATTAGCTTCATGCACATTTCATACCTATCACATGAAATTTCCCATAAAGCCCTAAGATCTAGTATTTCATACCACAGTCACCATAGAGAGGTTCACAGAAGGACAGAACCCCAAATGAATGTGTCACAAATAAGCCTAGCTTTCTTTTTATCCCATCCTAATTTAGGGATATGAAATAAATATGACATTTAGACTCCACAACTTAGATTATGACAAGGTCTAGAAATTCACCTCCAACTGAGGTCAGAAATTAACAAGAAACAATGAACTAGGTCCTTAGATACTATTCAACACACTCAAAGATTCAGTGAGTGTTTTTATTTATATTTTCAAATGTAAGGTTTAAGAAAAAAGTTGCCTCCAACAATAAAAGTTTATTTACTATTTCACACATAAAAATGACTACTGATTTAGTTGACAGTGGTATAAAAAATGGCATTTCACTTTGGATTCCTTTTGATGCAGTATTATACAAAAATCATATGGAATCAGCTGATTACGTATCCCTGTGAAGAACATGATTTTGGTGTAGCCTACCTGTTTTACTGTTCTGGCCCCCTTTTCTATATTACCTTAGGGACACAGACCATACTCTTCAATAATATTTACAATTCCGATTCCTGGCAGTCTTTTGTATAAAAGATGGGTAACTAGTATCAGTGTCATGAGGATACAGGAAGTTACCTGCATTGGATCACGAAACAGCTACTGAGTACCACTGATGCTAAGCATAAAAGTCAGTACTCAGTATTGAGAAATTAGATGGAGGAATTCAAGAAAACTCAGAGTTTGATTTTCATTTCTCTCTACTAGTCTTTATTTTTTTTTCATATTTTCTCTATTTTCTTTTTTCCCTCTCCATCTTTATTAACTTGGGTATTTCTTATTTACATTTCGATTGTTACCCCCTTTCCCAGTTTCCGGGCCAACATCCCCCTATCCCCTCCACTTCTATATAGGTGTTCCCCTCCCCATCTTCCCCCCATTACCACCCTCCCCCCAACAATCACGTTCACTGGGGGTTCAGTCTTGGCAGGACCAAAGGCTTCCCCTTCCACTGGTGATCTTACTAGGCTATGCATTGCTACCTATGAGGTTGGAGCCCAGGGTCAGTCCATGTATAGTCTTTGGGTAGTGGCTTAGTCCCTGGAGGCTCTGGTTGGTTGGCACTGTTGTTCATATGGGGTCTTGAGCCCCTTCAAGCTCTTTCAGTCCTTTCTCTGATTCCTTCAACGGGGGTCCTGTTCTCAGTTCAGTGGTTTGCTGCTGGCATTTGCCTATGTATTTGCTGTATTCTGGCTGTGTCTCTCAGGAGAGATCTACATTCGGTTCCTGTCAGCCTGCACTTCTTTGCTTCATCCATCTTATCTAGTTTGGTGGCTGTATATGTATGGGCCACATGTGGGGCAGGCTCTGAATGGGTGTTCCTTCTGCCTCTGTTCTAAACTTTGCCTCCCTATCCCCTCCTAAGGGTATTCTTGTTCCCCTTTTAAAGAAGGAGTGAAGCATTCGCATTTTGGTCATCCTTCTTGAGTTTCATGTGTTCTGTGCATCTAGGGTAATTCGAGCATTTGGGCTACTATCCACTTATCCATGAGTGCATACCATGTGTGTTTTCTGTGATTGGGTTACCTCACTCAGGATGATATTTTCCAGTTCCATCCATTTGCCTATGAATTTCGTAAAGTCATTGTTTTTGATAGCTGAGTAGTATTCCACTGTTCTACTAGTCTTTAAATTCAAGGGGTTAATAAAGAATAATAAATGTATTTATAACTATAAATGCATTTTGCATAATTTAACTCTATAAAACAAAGACAATTTTCAACCTAATTTACCACAGCAGTATGAAAGTGGGGTCTTTGCTTAGCAAATGTTTGGTAATCAAACAGAGAACGAAGTAAACACTGAAAACTATTTCAAAAGGTATTTCATAGGATATTTTATTCAGTGAACTAGATTCTCTTTATAAGCTTGAGCTATATTTACCATGAGGTATTTACCATGGATTCTTCTGCCATGAAGAAGGCTAAAGACTTCCTTCCTTTTTCCTTTTTTGAGAAAGAATCTTACTATGTAGTCCTGGATTGCTGGAACTCACTAAGTAGACAACGCTGGCCTCAAACTCACGTCTGCCTGCCTGTCTCCCAAGTGCTAGGATTAAAAGCATGCACCACCACACTGGGTGAGAATGATTCTTCCAGTCTCATTTTTCAGCATGGACAAGCATCTCAGAAAATAAAATAATAATTGGCGTCAGCTCTGTTTTATACAGTGAGTCTATATAGGCACACTAGAGAACACAGGATGAGGAGACAGAGAAAAGGGGAAACAACAGCAATTTCATGGCTGAGTTCAGTGTGTCCTAAAACTAGAGAAACATGTGCTACTTTTGAAGATTACTTCTGTATTCTATAGAATAAAGATACTGCCAGCCAGTACGATTATGCATTCAAAAACTTGGGTTAGATATGCAGCTACAGAGTTTTGGAAATGCCTACTTGATGTCAACTAATAAAAAGGTTGTCTTAAAGGAAGAAAATGTCAAATCAAAAGCACTAATGTCCTTCTAAGCAGACAGTTCTGTACTAGTTTTCATTAAGGCAGAACTGGTCTGTAGTCATCAGATAAAGCGGAATCATGGCTTTAGAAAACTGTACAATATCTACTTAAAGTACTGTGATGCTCATTACCCAGTAGCTGAGAAGAGTATATTGTAGCACTGAACTGTAAGTCAAAAGTACAGATGGACTGTCACTAAAACTCTCAGCCATGAGATTCCACAGATATCCAGTCAGCAGGGTCTCCTGTCATCAAGAAATAACAGCAACAGCAGCAGTAACAGCTGGGGCGGCAGCAGCAGCAGAAGAAGCACAAACAGCAGCAGCAGAGGTAGCCGTGGCAACAATGTACATTTACTAAGTGGCTAATTTCTCCAGTACCAAATAATTAAATGTTAAGGTATATTTTTTTGAATTAGTGACATGACCCACTGGTTTCCATACATGGTTTCTATTTGTTTATAGCTGTCCTATAAAGAATTACTGTTTCTTTTAGTGATGAGAAACCTGAGGCTTAGCGAGGGTTAAATTTTACTGAAGCTACAGACTATTTAACTAGGATCCATGCCTATGCCTGTCTGCTTTATTTCAGGCATGCATTCCTTCATAGCACCATCCATCACGGTGATGCGGATAAACAGATTTTCAGTGTGGAAGATTAAGATCGCTAGGATATCATATTTCAAAGGTACAGAAAGGAACAGTAAGCCTCTCTAGCTAGTCAAATACCAATCTGGTAAGAGTAAGGCTTTAGAAGGATCTCAAAATCGCAAGTGCATTGGAAGTATGAGATGGGTCATAAAGTAGTCAAGTACAAGGAAGTAAAAAGTAGTGGAAAATTGTGATTAAAATTTAAATACCTAAAATGAACCTAGAACATAAATATTTCCTCAAAATATAATACAGTGCACTTAAATACCAAAGTCTAATGGTATGACTAATATTCTACAACACTAACTTTGTATACAGGTTTAAAAAAGAGAATTAGAAGCAAAGGTTTTTGAAATGATATGGGCGGGCTAGAATAAAAAATGGGTTAAAAATCAGGGAGATTCATTTTCAGTAAAATGAGGCCTGACCTAAAACCATGGGTGTTGACTTAACAATAGTAATTATCACATGGTCCCTTTCATACTGTCTCCTGCTATGTATGTTCAGAGACCATAAGCAATTCCTTTAATTCCTTCAATCTCTGTAAACAGGTTCTTCCGTGATTTACACTGTAAGGATGAGGAATTGGGGTAGAGGTCAGGTAACTAACCAGAGCCACTCACATTTAGAAAAAAAGTAGGAACTCCAAACTCTACAATCTACTAAAATGCTTTCATAGAAGCAGTTTAAGTCTCTGAGAAAGTTTAATGTGGTTCTTGGTGTCAAATCAGGAAGCCATTTAGGGAAGAAGTAGAACTTTATAAAGTAAAAAAATTAAAGAAAAATTTAAATATATGGTATAAAGTCTAGAATGATAAGTCTCAAAGGGATATTAGGGTAACCATGATCTTGCATAAAAGCATCCTTTGTGCCTAAAGAGGCAGAAAAAGCTGATAATTGGTTTGCCTCTGTTATGCACTACTTTGATTTTATAAATACAAGGATATCATATTTTTCTAATAAAAGGGAGCACACACATGTACTTGCTAGCACTTAATTATAACTTATACCTTATATGCAATTCAGGAGCATTTTCTAGGAATCTGAAGCTAACTACTTATATGATTTATTTTTTTAGATCCAATTAAGAAAAATGATATATCTATATATTAGGATTTTACAAGATTTATTAGATTTTAATAATAAATAAAAATTTAGAGATTAATATGAAATAAATATTGAAAAGTAGGTCAATATTCCTTAAGACATTCACATATAGAATTAAAAACATCCCATTAATGAATTCTTCCTACCTTTCTCGTTCATTACTTTCTGAGATAAGCTGTCACTGTGTAGACCTACACCGCCTTGAACTCTCATTATATAGTTGGCCTGGAACTCAGGAAGATCTATTTGTCTTTTTCTTCCAAGTGCTGGGACTAAGAGTGTGTGCCACCACACAAAGCTAACTTTAACTTGTATTTCCTTGATTTGACTCTAGAAAGATATTCCCTCAGACAATATATAAATTCTGGAGATTAATTAAACAGTACAGATATGGAGCCTGTCACCTTTTATTTGTATATACGAGGATACCATTTATTTGAATACATACAGCATTAAACTGGTCCAAGTAAGTGGGTATTTAGTTTCTCAATGTTCATCAAGCATTTGTTGGTATTTTTGGGAAGAGTGATATGTCAGACTCTGAATCCAACTCCTCTTAAGGAAAAAAAAAGACCCTTAGGCATAAGCGGGTGAGTGCCCAGACCTGCACCCAGACCTGCTTTGGGTCTTTACTCGGATGTCGTCTCTCAGTAGGGTCTTTTCGGATCACCAAAAATAAAATGGCACCCTACCCTTCTAAATCCTACTTTGTATTTATTCCTTTTTCCTACTTCATATTTTTTCTAATATTGACCACACTCTAGCATGTGGTTTACTTTACTTTTAAATGTCTGTTTTATCAATCCAGTGTAAATTCCGTAAGGACAGCAATTCCAGGCTATGCCTTCTAAGCACACAGAACAGAGCCAGGCATGAAGTACATGTTCAATAAATAATATGAATGAAAAAATGAGGTCCAAGAGATATGATGCTACTCCAAAAAAGTTAAGAGTACAAAGACATACAAATTTCAAAGGGGCAATGGATTCAAAGTATACAAACTATATAATTATTCCTCTGTAACTCAAAAGCTCATAGGCATGATGGCTTTATGTGACCAGTCCATAAACTGATTTTTAAACTTAATGGTAAATACAGGTTAGACTTATATAGCAAGACTGTTTCATTTAAAATAAAATTTAAAAAAATGAATAAAAACAAGAGAGAAAACAAGCAAATAAAGAAGTGAACTTGGTCACATTTTAAACCCAGTTCTGTGAAACAGCAGCAGGATGTACACACTCAAGTGTGACCAAGGGGGCAGACTCTCTAATCTCAGAATGAACAGAGAACTGATGTTAACAATGGAAAAACAACCAAACAAACCTTTTTTTCCTGGTTAACTTTTAAAATAAATTATAAAGTACAGAAAATTGTAAAGACCAGTGTATCAAGTTCACTAAAAGTATCAAGCTGTTATGAAGGATTTTAGAAATGCTTTCAGATATAGTCCAAAATTGTTAAGAAGTTTAAAACTAATGGATTTAACCTCCTTTTTTCTTGTTAATTGCAAGGAACACAAAACAAAACAAAACCAAAAAAACCAAGAAGTGGTCATCTGAAAATGGCTTTATCTATGCCCCAAGAGCAGAAATGAAGTTGTGATAATGGGGTGGGTAAATAAATATTTTTAAGATGCAAGAAACATAGGATTAAACTCTAACTTCAGAGACTGCTGACCTGACTGTTAAGATCATAAAAAGTACTTTGTTCATCTCCAAAATTCTAGAATCAGTGCTGCAAGAACAGAGGCCTTCTCGTTGGGCTGAGGAGAACACAAATGTCCTAAATGGATGTATTCTCAATAGACATGTCAATCAACCTGACACCTTACAGCAGTTGAGCAATGTTCCTACATACAGGATAAAATATAGTTTTATAAAAAACTATTCATTACAAAATAATTTCTGAAACAAAAATCTATTAAAGTAATAGATCAAAATAATTTATTTGTATTTAATGTAGCTAACAAAAAAGTGACAAGTTTAATATGTAAGTAGGAGCTAGAATATTATTGGTTACATTGTATATCTAATATTATTTTTACCCAAATAAGTATTAATGACTCAGTAGAGCTTCCATGTCAATTAAATGTTACTTTAAAACTTGTTTTTAGAATCTCCAAGAAGTCTCATCAGTTTGTTATACCTTAAAATTCACAATTACATAGATTAATAGTCCTCAAATAGAGACAGAGGACATAATGGTGTAAGCAACACCTAAATTTAAAAGCTACAAACAGGTAGCCTACATGAACTCTTGAGATTCTTGACAAAAATGAAACAAACATTAAAGTGTTAAAAAATAGAAAAACCAGACATCAATAATTCAGAGAACAGAAGATGAAGCTATCAGATGTAAAATTTAAAAATAAAAGAATCTGAGAATTTTATTAAAATTATAGTTACTATTGGACATTTTATATTGAATGACAGTAAAAACAACTGCATTTTTAGAACATGTCAATGAAAACTGTTGTCTGAAGACTAGACACAGCCATTCTCTCTCAGTAACCAGGGTGTCTAGATGTCCTGGACTGCCTTTGTGCTTGAAGAACATTTAAGAGCAGCAGCCAAAATGACTAAATCTTAATTTGGGTATCAAAGCATTGATTTGATGGGCTTTTCTTGTTCACAACTGCCCATAAGCTTAAGAAATAAGAGCCAAAGCCACCAATGGAAACTAAGCTTAATTTTGTGGGCCCTGAAGCTGTTTCTGGACAGATCAGCCTCAGCCTGATGGGAGGCCAGAATCTAGAGCAGGTCCCACAGTCAGTTCACTCTCATTCCTGGGAAAGAGAAAACAGGCAGCACTTGTGTCCATCGAAGGGGACACTGTCCAGGTACACCCTGGACATGTTTTGAAATCTCTGAGCTGCTTCTGCATCTGAAAAATAAGAAAAATAGCACAATGACAGACAACGAATGAGGAAAAAGACAACCATCTGGCCTAAAAACACAAGGCATAAGGTATGAAGAGAGAAGACAAACAAACAGATAAACGGCTTTAGTATTTAGTATATATTACTTTGTAGGCAAGAACAGCAGAAAAAACACAAATTATTTTAAGCAAAGACCACAGTAATAAAAGTTATTTTTAGAGAGACAAGTGGAGGCAGGGAAAAGGTATGTTAAGACACGTGACTCTGACACAAAGATAAGGCAGAACAGGAATCTAGACGCATGCGCAAGCTGAAATGAGCCCTGGTATCATGGACTTGTGTAACTGCCTATGTGTAAGTAACATCTCAGAACTTTGAATTTAGGAAAATCCAACTTCTCTTGCACCAAGTCATGAGCTTCACAGAGCAGGAACCTATTTCAACAAGCAGCTTAAAAATAAAAACAAGACCAGTATTTTCACTTCTATTAAAGGCACACTTAATGCAATCGTGCTAAAATCCACCGAAGAAAAATTCAGTTAATAAATATTACACTTACTCAGAAAGACGTTCAGAAGTTGGGATACAAACAGAAACTGAAATCAGAAGAAAAGTTTCATATTTACATAAGCATATGAACAATGATTAGTGAAATAAGATGACTTAGTAAAGAAACCATATTTTGGCTTTCCAAAAATAACGAGTAATACAAAATATCTGAAACAGCAGTTATGTATACGTACCTTTCTCTACTAGAACTTGGCAAGTATGAGTTTCATGTTGACTTAAGTGTGTGGCCATATTATCTAAGCCAGAAACGTCGGTTAGGAAATCACAATTAAGGCACACTAGAGAAATGCCCCTATTTAAAAAAGAAAGAAAGAAAAGGTTTTTCATTTTTTATAAACTATACTTAGGTTCAATACTCTTTTTTCATGTTTTGTGTTATAACTTTTCCGCTTTGCTATAAAAGTTGAAAATGGCATAGCCATGTCTAAATTATGTACATAAAATATTTATGTTTCAAAGACAAGGGAAAAGCTTAGCAGTAGAGCACAACCTAGAATACTTCATTCCTAGTACTTTCTCCCCAAAGAGTAATAATGTTTTAAGAACATTCACTCCTTGTGTCCGTTGAAAAAAGCAAGGAGTCAAACACTGGTCTTAGTTCTGCCATGAGCTTGCATTAATGTAGGCAAGTCACAGTGTTCCTCTGCCATTAAAAAGTGAGGCTATGGCATTCATTTACTTCATATATACTCAATAAGGCTCTCTTTATATACCACACCGCTAGGTGTTATGAATATAAGGGTGATCAAATGACAAGTATAGTCCGCATTCCAATGGAATCTACAGTCAAGGCTTTCATGTAGTCAAAGAATCTGAACAATGTAAAGGTTCCAAAGATGGATCACATGACAGCTACAATCAGTACATGCTAGTGTTAAGGCTCTCATCACAAATGGTGCTGTCTTAATGCTGAATTACATAAAGTAGCTAATAAGATGCTGGAATCTGCACGCCTGAATAACAAGGCAGCATCACTAATTAGTCCCTCTGCCTGTCTGCCAGGGGGTAAACTACTTTTTTCCAAAGCTTGATTGCAGTAGTTCTTAAATGAATTATGTGATAATTACAAATTTTAAATTTATAATCAAATTTCTTGATTTTGAAAATGTGAAGGTTTCAAATGTTACATTTGGGACTTTAATAGGGAAAGTTCATATGCTGGAGGAAAGGTAAAGAAAATTCAGGTCCAGAGAAAGGAAGACGTACTGAGGTATGTCAATCTAAAGAAGACTAACGTAGGTTCCAATGACTTTGTTTCTCTTATTAGTTCTGGCTGCAATTCGTTGAGGGGACTGTAAGAGTCTTTAGAATCTCTTTAACAAATTATTTTTCTTAGGGTTAAAAAAAATTATCATGCAATGTGAGCATTGCTATTGTCATATTAACAACAAAATATGCATGTTTGAAGTTCATCCCAGCACGAAGTTTTATAAATATGAGAAATTAGCAAGGCATGGTTGCGCAAGCCTTTAGTCTCAGCAAGCAGGTACATCTGAATTTGAGGTCAGTATGGTCTTCAAAGCAAGTTCCAGAATCACTACAGAGAAACCCTGTCTTGGAAAACAAATAAACTAAAATTTAAAGTAAAAGAATGTGAAAGTATGGGCAGGAGAGGTAGCTCAGCAAGAATACTGGTTGCTCTTCTGGAGGATCTAGATTAAATACCTAACACCCATATGGAATATGGAGGCTCACAACCACCTATAAAACCAGTTTCAAAGGAGCAGACAGCATCTTCTGCCAACTACATGTATCAAGCATGAAACATGGTACATGTATGATATATAGGAGGGTAAAATATCCATACACATAACAAAGTACTAATTTTTTGGATGTGATAATTACAAATTTTAAATTTATAATCAAAATTAGGCTATCTCATACTATCTCCCCCTGAAACTCTAACATACTGTGTATTTCTACCTAAAGCTGTATAAGTAAAGCAAACTAAAAGTTCCCAAATAAGTTTCCTCTTGGCTAGGCTTTTTTTTTTTTTTAATGTCATTTCACCTGATTCTGAGGCTCCAACTAGTCTCTGATTTTCTGCTTTCTTAAAACAGTTGCTATTAAGCACTTCACAATATCAGTAGTAGAGTACTCTTTATATAGCTGGTTTCAGACTATCTCATCATCTCATCTAAATCTTACAATAATTGAAAGTAGATGCTATAATTAGCATCCCTTTAGCTAGAATGAGCTTAATTACTCTACTAAAGACAAAGCTTGTAAGGGTCAGAATTAGGTTTGAAATAAAGCCCATATTCAGTGCATTAATTCATATTCTCACAAGATTAGTCCTAACTACTTGACAGTTCCAAGCTATGTGGCTGATTCACCTACAATACTCGGCTCATATAAAAGATGAACACAACCTCCTTCAGTATTTTAGTAAGAAAAGACTTATATTGACCTAAACCATTACAGTGGCTTATATGTACTTCAAAACTGAAGTAGGTAGATGACATAGTTTCTACAAGTGCAAGCATTAGCTAAGCAGAGATGCTGACCTATGTTCAACCCCCAGAACCCACAACAGAAGGAAAGAATCAACTTCTATAGGCTGTCCTACGAAATCTACATATGTGCTGTAGCATGGGGACACATCTAAACACACACAATAACACATAATAAAAACCTTATAACATTATTTACATCCTATTAATCATAGAAGACTGCAATATTCAAATATTTGAAGGCTTTATTTTTGTTCTCATTTTACAATGGTCATGTATTTCATCTGGGCCCCAACTGTCACTACTACAGTGAATGTACCATGAGTACTATGACATACCTCTCATATACAATGATAGTAACACGACCCTGTAACATCTAGTCAGAAGCAACCAATTGACACACTGTCATTAGTTAAACTAAAAAAGTCACAGCAAGCCACAATGAAAGGATTTTGTATCTGTTAGAATGTCTATAATGTCACTTCTTGGCTAAGATCACATATAGAGTGCTTGAAATAAAAAAACAAGTAATGGGGTTGGGGATTTGGCTCAGTGGTAGAGCGCTTGCCTAGCAAGCGCTTAAGGCCCTAGGTTGGGTCCCCAGCTCGAAAAAAAAAAAAAAAAAAAAAAAAAACAACAAGTAATATACACTAGAAAAGATGCAGAAATTCCTACACAGTACAAGTGAGTATGCAAAATCATGGCACTACGATGAAAAATAGTCATTCAGTATCTTACAGGAATAACAGGGAGTTAGAATTCAACCAAACAAACTTAATCTTAATTACATACAAAAGAGAAATATATGTTTGTAAAAAATAGTAATAATGATGTTCATAGCAGCATTATTTATTTTGACCTCAAAATTAAAATTATCAAAATGGATAAACTATAGTATTTGCATAAAGTAAAACATAGTATTCATCAATTTAAATAAGTTATTATACTATTACTCATCATGGATGAGCCATAGGCAGTGACTAAGGAACACATAGAATATCATCCCATTTATTCTCAAAACACTCAAAATGGGCTGCTCTATATGCATGGGTGGGGGCGGGGGCGGGGGCAGGAAAGGAAGTGGGAATGATTACTAATAAATGGAATTATTTTTTTAAGTACAGAAAATGTACACATACTATGATGACTGATGCACAACTGAGCATACTAAAACTTACCAAGATTTCATTTTAAAGACAATAAAGAACACGGTGTGTATAATTGTTAATCCTGATTATTAATCAAAGGGATTTATGAAACGAACCTCCCTCATGTCTGTGAGGAAGTTTCTAGGCTGACTGAGCAGGGAAGACCCACTCTAAAGGTAAGTATACCAGTCCACACGTTGGAATCTTGGACAGAATATAAAAACAGAAAGGGAGCTAAGTGACAGAATTCATGACTCTGCTTCCTGAGTACAGACACAATGTGACCAGGCAAGTGACTTCCCAACCACAACAGAGTACCCTTGAATTGAGCCAAAATAAACTCTTCTTTCTTCCTTAAGGTATGTGTCATTTACTTATAGCAACAAAAAAAAGTAACCAACACATTATGTGTATTCTAGCTCAATAAAGATATCACATGAGAAAAATATAAATTATAACTTTTTTACAATTTTGAAAGATTTTACAAAAATCACTTGTTTACCTGAGATTTTCTGAATGCTTCTTAAATATACAATATCTTTTACTTGGACGGTTACTGTGAAAGCTGGAAAGATAAAAATGATATGCATTTAACACAATACTTTAACTGGACAGCAAGTCACACTGATTTATAAAAACATTTAAAGTCTATACTTAAGTTTCTTTTTAAAACAAAATATAAGGATGAGAATATTTTCATTTCTATTTAATTCATTATAATCCTCCACTTCCTTCTAAAAAAGGGATCAAAAAGAGGGCTAAGGAGGCCTCTCACTTCAACCTGTGAGTAGCTGGAACTAAAAGTATATACCACCATCTATGATTGTATCCTTCCATTGTTTTGTTATAAATTTATTTATGTATATGAACATTTTGTCCATATGTATGTCTGTGCACCAATGTGTGTGTGTGTTGTGTACATGGTGCCCACAGAGGTCAGAAGAAGACACTAAGTCCCCTGGAACAGAAGTTACACTGGTTGTAAACTGTCACATGAATCCTAGTATTCTGAAAGTCTTATCTTTTTTTATATTCTCTATTGACATCTATTTCCCTAAGCATATTCATGATCAATACCTCATCATTACATAAAAAGTACAAACCATTAAAATAAATTTTTATCTATGAAGTATCAAAAACAAATTTAAAATTCTGTTAATGATATATATTCACTATAATATGAATGTAGTCTTAGCATGCTTACATAAATGGGAAGGGATTTAAATGATTTAAATTAATTTCAAAAATTCAAATGATACCGAAGTAATTATTTCTTGAGCTAAAGGTAACAGTTTACATGTTTGAAGTCAAATATTTTAATACAAATGTTTGAGATTATCAGCAGCAGTTTTAAAACAAAATGAAAATAAGGAGTCCTAAATTAAAACAATGCCTCCCTCAGCATAGAACAGAAAAAGTCACTTTTAGCCATATGATCATAGGTTATATACTCCCTTTTAACTTATATTAGAAAGCCAGGGCTGGGCTAGCAGTTATTTCTAAAAGGGAAGTCACACACAACAGTATCTGCATCACTTCAGAATATTTAGAAATGTGACGTCTCAGATTAACATGAACCCACTGAATACATTTCTGGCAGTGGGGCTTTATAATGAAAGCCCAGGTAACACAGAAAAATGATTACTATGGCTAGCTGCAAATTAAGAAAATACTCTCCAAAGGTTTCATATTCTCAGGAGTTCAAATGTTATTTCTTCAACTTGAAAGTATTAGTGGGTTGGGGATTTGGCTCAGTGGTAGAGCGCTTGCCTGCAACCCAAGGCCCTGGGTTGGTCCCCAGCTCCAAAAAAAAAAAAAAAAAAAAAAAAAAAAAAAAAAAAAAAAGTATTAGTAAACAATTAATATGTATACATAAAATGGTATCACAAGAATAAAGACTTTGCAACCAACAAGAAGTTGAGAAGACTCAAAATTATTTGTATATATAATTGTTTCCTTTGAAGAATGAGTCTACAACTGTCTGATTCATAAAATACATAATCAAATACTACCTTAAAGATAAAATTTTATTTTTCTTCAGACAAGAATACCATTTTTGCTTTATTACTTTACAAGGAAAGTAAGACTAAAATTACACTTTAAAGTCTTTTAAATATATATAAAATTTACATCGAGACTGGTCTTCAATAACAACAATAATGACAGAAAGCCCACATATACATGGAAAGTTGAACAATACTCTACTCAATGACAACTTGGTAAAGGAAGAAATAAAGAAAGAAATTAAAGACTTCTTAGAATTTAATGAAAATGAAGATACAACATATCCAAACTTTGGGACACAATGAAAGCGGTACTAAGAGGAAAACTCATAGCCCTGAGTGCCTGCAAAAAGAAACAGGAGAGGGCATATGTCAGCACTTTGACAGCACACCTAAAAGCTCTAGAACAAAAATAAATAAACCCAAGAGGAGTAGAAGGCAGGAAATAATCAAACTCAGCACTGAAATCAACCAAGTAGAAAGAAAAAGGACTATACAAAGAATCAACAGAACCAAAAGCTGGTTCTTTCAGAAAAATCAACAAGATAGATAAACTCTTAGCCAGACTAACCAGAGGACACAGATAGTGTATCCAAATTAACAAAATCAGAAATGAAAAGGGAGAAATAACAACAGAATCTGAGAAAATTAAAAAAAAAATCATCAGATCCTACTACAAAAGCCTATATTCAACAAAACTGGAAAATCTGGAGGAAGTGGACAATTTTCTAGACAGATACCAGGTACCAAAGTTAAATCAGTTAACAAATAAACCAACTAAACAACCCCATAACTCCTAAAGAAATAGAAGCAGTTATTAAAGGTCTTCCAACCAAAAAGAGCCCAGGTCCAGATGGGTTTAGTGCAGAATTCTATCAGACCCTCATAAAAGACCTCATACCAATACTATCCAAACTATTCCACAAAATAGAAACAGATGAAGCACTACCAAATTTCTTCTACGAAGCTACAATTACTCTTATACCTAAACCACAGAAAGACCCAACAACGAAAGAGAACTTCAGACCAATTTCCCTTATGAATATTGACGCAAAAATATTCAATAAAATTCTTGCAAACCGAATCCAAGAACACATCAAAACGATCATCCATCATGATCAAGTAGACTTCATTCCAGGGATGGAGGGATGGTTTAATATACGAAAATCCATCAATGTAATCCACTATATAAACAAACTCAAAGATAAGAACCACATGATCATTTCATTAGATGCTGAGAAAACATTTGACAAAATTCAACACCCCTTCATGATAAAAGTCCTGGAAAGATCAGGAATTCAAGGCCCATATCTAAACATAGTAAAAGCAATGTACACCAAACCATAGCTAACTAACATCAAACTAAGTGGAGAGAAACTTGAAGCAATCCCACTAAAATCAGGGTCTAGACAAGACTGCTCACTCTCTCCCTACTTATTCAATATAGTACGAGAAGTCCCAGCCAGAGCAATCAGACAATGAAAGGAGGTCAAAGGGAAGGGAAAAAATTAAAATATCACTATATGCAGATGATATGATAGTGTACTTAAGCGACCCCAAAAGTTCCACCAGAGAACTACTTAACCTGATAAACAGCTTCAGCAAAATGTTGGGGTATAAAATTAACTCAAATAAATCAGTAGCCTTCCTCTACTCAAAGGATGAACAGGCTAAGAAAGAAATTAGGGAAAGGACACCCTTCACAATAGTCCCAAATAATATAAAATATCTTTGTGTGACTTTAACCAAGCAAGTGAAAGATTTGTATGACAAGAACTTCAAGTCTCTGAAGAAAGAAATTGAGGAAGATCTCAGAAGATGGAAAGATCTTCCATGCTCATGGATTGGCAGGATTAATATAGTAAAGATGGTCATTTTGCCAAAAGCAATCTACAGATTCAATGCAATCCCAATCAAAATTCCTACTCAATTCTTTATAGAGATACAAAGAGCAATTTGCAAATTCATCTGGAATAAAAAAAACCCAGGATAGTGAAAACTATACTCAACAATAAAAGAACTTCTGGGGGAATCATCATCCCTGACTTGAAGCAGTATTACAGAGCAATAGTATGCAACTGTATGGTATTAGTACAGGCAGGCAGATAGATCAGTTGAACAGAATTGAAGACCCAGATATTAACCCACACACCTATGGTCACTTGATCTTTGACCAAGGAGCTAAAACCATCCAATGGAAGATAGCATTTTCAACAAAGGGTGCTGGCTGAACTGGAGGTCAGCATGTAGAAGAATGCAAATCGATAAATGCTTATCATCCAAGCTTAAGCTTAATACAAAGCTTAAGTCCAAGTAGATCAAGGACCTCCACATCAAACCAGATTCACTCAAACTAATAGAAGAAAAAGTGGTGAAAAGTCTCAAACACATGGGCACTGGGGAAGACTCCTTGAACAAAACACCAATGGCTTATGTTCTAAGATCAAGAATCGACAAATGGGACTTCATAAAACTACAAAGCTTCTGTAAAGCAAATGACAATTAGGACAAAACAGCAACCAACAGATTGGGAAAAGATCTTTACCAATCCTACAACTGATAGAGGGCTAATATCCAAAGTATACAAAGAACTCAAGAATTTAGACTCTGGACAGCCAAATAACCCTGTTAGAAAAATGGGGTACAGAGTTAAACAAAACATTCTCATGTCGGTGCCCCAGCTGAGGATTATCAAATGGCCAAAAAGCACCTAAAGAAATGTTCAACATCCTTAGCCATCAGGGAAATGCAAATCAAAACAACCCTGAGATTCCACCTCACACCAGTCAGAATGGCTAAGATAAAAAACTCAGGTGACAGCAGATGCTGGTGAGGATGTGGAGAAAGAGGAACACTCCTCCATTGTTGGTGGGACTGCAGACTGGTATAACCACCTGGGAATCAGTCTGGACGTTCCTCAGAAAATTGCACATTTCACTACCTGAGGACCCAGCTATACCTCTCCTGGGCATATACCCAAAAGATGATCCAACATACAACAAAGACACATGCTCCACTACGTTCATCACAGACTTATTTATAATAGCCAGAAGTTGGAAAGAACACAGAGGCCCTTCAACAGAGGAATGGATTCAAAAAATGTGATAAATCTACACAGTGGAATATTACTCAGCTATCAAAGACAATGACTTCATGAAATTCATAGGCAAATGGAATGAACTAGAAAATATCATCCTGAGTGAGGTAACCCAATCACAGAAAAGCACACTTGGTATGCACTCATTGATAAGTGGATATTAGCCCAAAAGCTCGAATTACCCAAGATGCAATCCACAGATCACAGAAAGCAAGAAGGATGACCAAAATGTGGATGCTCCCCTCCTTCTTAAAGGGAAAAAAAATATCCATAGGAGGGATATGGAAGCAAAGTTTAGAGCAGCTACTGAAGGAATGACCATTCAGAGCCTGCCCCACATGTGGCCCATATATATACAGCCACCAAAACTAGATAAGATTGATGAAGCTAAAAAGTGCATGCTGAAGCGCTTGCCTAGCAAGACAAGGCCCTAGCAAGGCCCTAGGTTGGGTCCTCAGCTCGAAAAAAAAAAAAAAAAAAAAAACCAAAAAAAAGTGCATGCTGAAAGGGACTGGATATAGATCTCTCCTGAGAGACACATCCAGATCATGTCCAATACAAAGGTCAATGTTAGCGCAGCAAACCACTGAACTGAGAACAGGACCCCCCTGGGGGGAATTAGAGGAAGTATTGAAAGAGTTGAAGGAGCTTGCAACCCCATAAAAACAACAATGTCAACCAACCAGAGCTTCAAGGGACTAAACCACTACCGAAAGACTATACATGGACTGACCCAGGGCTCCAACTGCATATGTAGCAGAGAATAGCCTTGTTGGGGCACCAGTGGAAGGGTACGCCCTTGGTCCTGCTGAGGTTGGACCCCCAGTGCAGGGGAATATGTGTGGGGCAGTAAGGGGAACATATGGGGAGAATACCCGTATGGGGGAGGGGGAGGGCTTTTGCACAGGAAAGTGGAATTTGAAATTTAAGTAAAGTTGCAATGTAAGAAAAGAAATATATCTAATAAAAAGATATTGAAGTCAACTTATCTGACCCCTAGTTATAAAGGAATTTATATTGCTTTTGTATTATCTAGGTTTGAAACACAAATTCTACAATTTTGCATATTGAAAAAAGGCAATTAAGCCAGATGTAATGACATACACCTGTAATTCTAGTACTTGGCAGGCTGAGACATGAGAATTTTAAATTGTAGTCATGGGGGCTACACAGTGAAACACCTGTTTTAAATAAAAAGTTAAAAAAAAGAAAACATGCTGAGATAAAAGAAATCAGGTGTGGAAATAATCTTCCTAACATAACAGCCTTAAAGAAATATACAAAGGAAGAGAGGAGGAGGAGAGGCTGAGAAGTTGTGGCAGGACAATGGAGGCTGACGTAAAGATCTCGTTCTGTGTATTTACAGGTTGTTATTAATGTTCTTAAGGGATGGATGGTACCAAGCTTTGTATGTTTAAGTGGGCAATTATATCTTATCAATTGGATCTAAGATTATTGTGTTGTGTGTTTTTATGTGAGGGTTTGAGTGTAGGAAAGTGTGTGGCGGCTGGAGACACTGGGCCGCCGCGGCAGAGTTGGAATGTGTTTCCTCAGAGATATCAAGCAGATATCTTGGGACACCGCAGTGCAGACCCAGCAAGATAAAAGACAACAATACATTTTTATTTTTTTATATTTTTACAACAGATGGCGAACCAACGTGATGGGCAAGAATCCACTAGTAATCCTAAGAGTTGAGAGAAAAGTTTTTATTTTCTAAGAGGAGGCCAGCGCCATGTTCAATCATGTGATATCTCAAGGGCGGGAATTCAAACAAAGAAACAGGGAAGCAGCCTGGGCTGGCAGGCTATGTGATAAGTAATGGCAGCGCAGAGAGTTAGAGATTAAACGCTGCATTTTAAAGAAAGTTGTTTAGAAAGTCTTTCAGGATACTCATATTATTTTTAATGGGAATTTTGGGTTGAAATCCTAGTTAGACAAGCTACTTCTTTTTTTTTTTTTTTCTTTTTTAAATTTTTTTAATTGAGCAAGAGCAAGGTATGACAGGTACTGCAAGGAGAAGAATAGAACCAGAGGACAGCTGTTCTGACGTGCAGAACCTGCCTGCAGCAGCTTCTTTACTGTCTCCTGGTGGGAACACCCTGGAGATGCCCTCCAGAGCTGGAGCACCCTTCTCAGGGATAAAACACTACAGGGTAGGGGAACAAGTAAGGGACCATTGGCATGGTCCTATGAGACTCAGCTCTTAGGCATTTTTGCAGCTGGATTTTGTCAAGGTGTGTGTGCCTTTCCAGGGCACGCTGTAGATCTGGAAGGAGCAGAGTGCCTTCCTCATCAGATGGGGCTGGCCGTGGAAAGGACAGTTAGTCAAATTTGTCTGGGACTTGGTACATGTAGTTCGGCCCATCTCCACATCCAAATAATAGTTTATTCCAGCCACAAGCTGCTTACGAGCTCTCACCACCTGTATGGTGCGGCTGTGGTACGCATCGTTGCTGCCCTTGTTGTACTCGCTTAAGGCAAAGTCCAACGCTTGCTGCATAACCTCCTCGCTGGCATCTGCCTCCTGCGGAGCTCCCAACAATCTCTGGGGTGGCCTGGAGGTTCCGGCCCAGGCCATGGCCAGGACGGCCAGCAGTAGCATCAAGGAGCGCAGCGGGCTGGCCATGGTTCGGCAGGAAAGAGTCGGTGCAGAGGAGAGGACAGCGCGGCTTTTACCCAATTGTGAGAGGACAAGCTACTTCTTAATGACAGGTATTATTAAAAGGTGATTAAGTTTGTTTTTAGAAAGAAGAGAGTAAAGAGATTACTTGAATCAGGTGGGGATTTACATCCATTGTTCAGAACTTAGATAGGGAAAAATTAGTCACTAACTCCAAGTAGAGAGTTCTGATAAATGTCTGTAACACCAGGCAGAGTGAATGCAGAAATATAATATAGAAGTTATTAAGGTTAAAGAAAAATCTGTGGCTCTGGGTAGAGAGCTTGACAGATTGAGATATTTTGGGCTAAAGTCCTGGTTTGATACGTTGCTTATTGATATTAGAATTGATAAAAGGTGTTTAGTTTGTTTTATGAATTACCCCACTAAATGCTTTTGATATTTACCACAACAGGAAGCTCGAATCTCTTAACGTCGGTTCCATGGGAATTTTGGGTTCATCTTCTGATATCAGAGTACAAAAGCCTATCAGACTCATTGTTTAGCTTGCTTCCTTTTTTAAAAAATTGTTTAATCTTCATAATGGGTGTGACTTTGAGTTTTATGGTTATATTATTACTCTGGGAGAGAGTGCAAGATACAAGCTTTTCTGGTTACAGACTAAGGAAAACAATATTTTGGGAGAAAGATTTTGTCTTTGTGTTTTTAAAAAGTGTGATTTGGCGCTGGAAACCTCACAGAGTCATATTGATCAGATTTGATAGAGGTAGACCTCCTGAAAAAATTGATTCAGGAGAATCAAACAAGATATCTTGATTCCAAACTTTTGTTTTGAGAGTTGTATTTTGCAGAATGTGCCTATTTGGATTCCTGGTCTCAAGAACTTTCAGCTGGGTCCAGTCAGGACACATCGGCTATAGCATTTGCTTTATTCTTCCCACCCACTTACCCCCAAGGATATCTCAACGTCCATGTATAGCTTGAAGAAGTTATGGAGGAGTCGTCGCCTCAATTCCCTGGACTTTTGGGAGGCTGGAAGTCGTTATTCTAAAGTTGTTTTTATGAGGAATTTAAAATTGGTTGTAATTTAACAGGGAGGAATTAGCTAGATTGAGTTGTACGGTCATAATCTCATTTGGTAACTAAGCTAAAATCATATCTTTGCTTTGATATAGAATTTATTTGTTAAAAGAGTTTAAAAGTACAAGGTTTAGAGCCAGTCCTTCTAATAATGTCATTACAAACTTCTGAGTTGATTACATCTGTGAGTTAAGGGCCAACTAGCAAATTCATGGCTCTGACTTTGTGAGAATACTTTCAAGACAATATTAAGATATAAAGACAACAGTCCAGATTGTCTTACATAGATAGATGGTTTTCAAAAACATCAGAAATCCACAAAATTTGAGATTTAAAGTTATTTATCTTTTGTTGAGACCTATCTGCTCCTAACCGTTTGGCAGATTTAACGAAGAATTTGAACATCTCTACCTCCAGGTAAGGCAACACTTTGTGGCTAGGCAGCCACTGCACAAAACTGCCTGTTTCATCTGCAGACTATGCTGCCTAGAAAAGGAAAATTATGCAGAATAGTTAACTGATAAACTCTGCCAAGACAGGGTGATCAGCCCTTCAAAATCTGCATTTCAACACTCTGTCAGTTGATTTTGGGCCAGAAGGCTGAAGACTTGCGCTCACATGTTGCTAACAGGGGGCTGTGCTAGTGGAGATTTGTCTCTACAACCTCTCAGTTCTGAAAGCCATGTTAGGCTTCCTATGTGTATAGATATTTGGTCCTTCTCAGATTTCTGACGGGGTTGAAGACTGATCATAGTTTCATAGCCTATCAGGCTGTTTAACTCTGGAAATACATATTTTATTAGGTAGTTATCAGATAGTATATAAGCTAGCCAAGATATAATATAGATTTTAAGCCTTTCTTAAGCTGGAATGGATAACTAAATGTTCTGTTTAACTGATATAGTGTTGGACTGGGTGTTAGATATATTTTGTGCTTTTAATTACAAAATAATAATAGTTGTGCTCAGCTTATATTTGAGAGAAAAGTTTTTTTTTTAATTAGACAAAAAGGGTGAAATGTGGGATGATGTCACAGGTGAGGCAGGTACAAGATAGAAGGAGGCCTGTCATTGGATGAGAAGGAAGGATGGGCGGGAGAGAAGTTTGAAGGAAGAGGAGGAGACTGGAACAAAGAGAGGAAGAGAGGAGTAGGAGAAGCTGAGAAGTTGTGGCAGGACAATGGAGGCTGACGTAAAGATCTCGCTCTGTGTATTTACAGGTTGTTATCAATGTTCTTAAGGGATGGATGGTACCGAGCTTTGTATGTTTAAGTGGGCAATTATATCTTATCAATTGGATCTAAAAAAGAAAAAGAAAGAAATATACAAAGTCTTCGTGGAATTCCAATAACAAAGGGACTCAATGGCCCCTCTGATAAAAACTGTAAAACATAACAAGTTGAGGAAGAAACCTGAAAACTTTGGATGCTGATAAACTGGAAAAATTAATATTGTGAAATGGTCATTTTGCCAAAAGAAATATCCACATTTAATTAAATTTCAATAAAGATTCCAATACCATTTTTCCAAGAAACCAAAAAAAAAAAAAAAAAAAAAAAACCAACCAAACACAAAAAAACAAACAAAAAAACCAATATTAAGCTACCTTTGGAAGCACAAATAAACGATCAAGAATGAATATTCCTTTTTTTTTTTCACTCAGTAGGTTAATTTAAAAAGATAAAAAATGGACATGAAGCTAGAAAGTGGGCATGAGGGGGACGTCTGAGAGGGACTGGAAGTGACAGAAAATGTAGAAATGTACTATATACATGTATGAAATTCTCAAAAATAAGAATAAATTATGTATGTGTAATACATATTCCTCAAAGTCTAGCCAGTTATGTCAGTATATTCCTCTAATCCCAACTCTAATGAGGCAGAGGCAGATGAATATTCTTTAAAAATAAAAATCCATGGTGCTTGTTTCTCTGCAAAGGACCCAGGCTTAGTTTCCAGCACCCAAATAGGCAGCGTAGAACTAATTGCCTATAACTCTAGCTCCAGAGGATCCAACACCCTCTTCTGATCTCCACCAGCACCCATACACATGTGGTGTACACTCAAGACTGACAGACAGACAAAATCTTAAAGACATATTTTTTTAAAAATCTACCCTTGGGGTTGGGGATTTAGCTCAGTGGTTAGAGCGCTTGCCTAGGAAGAGCAAGGCCCTGGGTTCAGTCCCCAGCTCCGAAAAAAAAGAACCAAAAAAAAAAAAAAATCTACCCTTGAGGAACGTGTTCAATAAGATCAATAACAACAACACCAATAGTAATAATAATAACCATATGTGGCTCATGAGAATTACTCTATCACAGATCAAATGATGGCTACCCAATGCAGAATAAATACATTATTGGCAAGAACTCCAAAGTGGCATCACAGCATTCACTGTAATGGAAGCACATACAGCTTCAGATATGGGCAGACAGATGGCTGAGAAATAGATGGTTTACAGAGAAAGACGGGGAAAAGGAAACAAACCCAATAAAGTTCCCAGCATTACTGAAAATCCTCAAGTCTCTTTGACTGATTTGAAGGGAATGACAGTCATGTGAATACAGAGATTTGTCAGTTAAGTATATTTAAAACATTTACATTTATGTTTCAAAAAACCATTTTTGGGGAAAAATAAATCCAAAGAAATACTCCTCTAACAAATTTATTTTAATTTTATTGGCTTAATAAACCATTTCATACAGTAATTTCTTGATCTGCTTTGTTATGACAGAAAGCAAGGCTTCAACTACAATTTGTTTTCAAAACAAAGGCTTCTTCAATTATAATAGGCAAAATGTGGAGCTCATCTTACCTCATCATATGATTTACATAGGCTTTGCTACAGCTAGTGTTATATCTGCAAAAACTACAGTGGACATATGTAGGAAAATGGTTTGCAAAATCTTTTACTTCAGAAGAACACTCAATACACTCGTGAACACCCCGACGTAACCTTGTGGAGACATAAAAAAGATATTTTGAAACAAAAATAGTTCAGAGGGATATTATTAAGTATCATGTTGCTATGTTTGAGTTTAAACCACGAATATGTATCAGAAGTAAGGCATTACCTTAAGTTTCTTAGTGCTGTGTTCACTTTACTTTTTTTATTACTATTAGACAATGTGCTTTGTTTCTTCTGCATATTGGAGACTTTTGACCTGTTTTTAGATTTACTTCCATTAGACTTGATCTCATTAGCTTTACTGGGATCAGATACGGTTGTATTTGGTGTAATTGTATTCGGTTTCACGTGATTTTTAGCAGTTACATTTTCAGTCCTTGGAGGTGAGAGCTGGAGGGTAGAAGTGCTTGCACTGATAGAAGGTGTAACTGAAGATCCGGATTGAAGAGGTGCAACGGAAGCTCGAATAGTAACCTTTAAAAATGAAGAAAAACATTTCCTTAAAAAATTAATCACTGTATAAAATAATCTGAATATTAAGTGGTTTTTTAAGAAGCACAGATAAAGTAACTGGGTGTATTCATCTATTTTAAACATTCGACCAATTAAATGAATTAGCTCAGTTAAAGTACCAGTTGATATCATAATCAGTTATATGTTAACATTGTTATTAATAAGATTAATAGAAATTATATGGATATAAGATCACATTTCAGTTATATTTATGCTCTGATATGACTAAAAGTTATTCCCACAGAGTCCAAATCATAAGTAATAAAGACTAAAAAAAGTAAACTAAAAGGGTCTGTTACCCTTTAAAGTTATAGTATCAAATAAGTATCTATAGCAAGAATGATTGTTCTCTCTGGAGCACACGGCCTAGGATTTATGCAAGTGGTTGTATCAATTCATTATACTTTAAGAAGAACATGGCACTTAGGTCTTTAAAAAAAGTCTTTAAAATAACTAGTAAGGTTTATTATTTATGGTTCTGAAATGTAAAATATTTTGTCACATCTGTTGGTTGATGATGAAAATGTAGCTACCTACTAACATTTTCATTAATCATTTGATTATATTCCCCCTCACATCTGAGGAATAGCCAATAATGACATCTGACTAACTCGTATGCCTGTGTAATGTGCAAAAACACCTGACCAAGAATCAAAAAAACCTGAAGTTAAATTTGTCTTCCTAGCTACAAAAGTAACTGAATCATAAGCCTCTTCAAATCTATTACATAGGATAATACTGACTTTACTAAATAATTTACTGCTGTATGAATTAAGACTATATGAAAAAGTACACTTAGAATTATGCCATTCTAAGGTGCTAGAAAAACATTTAGTATCATTAATATTATTACTACTAATATAGGAAGAAATGAGAGAGGACTGCACTGCTTACATTAATATTCTGCATGTGTAGTCCCAGCATGAAATGAATGGGTTGCAGGGAAGGATGCTGGCTAGCTCCTCTTGCTCTAAGTCTTCAGAGCATGGTTTTATATTATTTAGTCAATGCAAATAAAAGACATACCCACATTCAAAGGTAAGTACCCAAAGGCAAATATAAATGTTTTGGGGATTGTTTCAGTTTGGATTATCCATGCCTCTGTTTCCCTCCACTGGAGCAAATATTCAAGAGCTGACTGTATATAAAGAAGTCAGAGAAAACAGATGTACATAAGGCAAAAAGGGAACAGTAAATTACAATCATCAATTTACAGTCAGACAAGTGTTTGCTCACAATGCTGTCCAGCAGCAAAATTTGCTTCGTTGAGAGTAGACTCAGCAATAACAACTTCAACAAACTTCTGGGAACCTGTAGCATTAGGCACTCTAAAAAAGCTGGAGGTACAGAGATAAATGAAAGAATAATTCCTGATATCAAATAGCTTAGCATACAGCTTTTAAAACTAATATATACTCTACTAACTAGAAAAGTCCAAATACCCATACAGAATTGAAATAACCCACTGACCAACAGAATAGTTTAATTGCACTTTTTATGAAGGAATACATCTAACACTGAACTTAAAACATGATTCGATGTCTTTCTTTCTAAAAAAAAAAAAAGCAAAATCTAAAATTAGTCTTAATGAAACTCAGAAGTCATTTTCTAACATATTTCGTTCCATAATGAAACTAGGCAGAAGCTGGTTCTACAAATGACAGAACACCATGCATTTGAACGTACTTTTGTTCCAGGGGGAAGTCCTTCTAGTTGCTTGGGTTTTACAAATGTTCGGTGATGTTGAGTCTTGTGATCCATTTTCTCTTTGCATGTCAAAAATTGCAGTCTGCATTTGGTGCAACGATGTATTCCCTTTTTCTAATAGAAAAAAAGGAAAATAATGTCTATACTCACGAATCCTAAATTCTGAATTTAATTTTAATGGTAATATAGTTAAAAAAAAAAAACCCCAAGACCAAAGAATCATCTCATTTTTAAAACATTTATGGGTACTGGATCCCAAGATAATCTGCTATGAGGTAATCAAACATGAAAGTTTTGAGAGTTGAAGAAATGGTGGGAGGTTAAGAGCACTAGCTGCTCTTCCAGAGGACCTGGGTGTAATTGCCAGTACCTAAATGGTAGCTAATGATTTTAACGCCAGTTCCAGGGGAGCCTCTTCTGGCCTCTGCAGGCAGCACATGCATGCATGTGGTGCATAGACATACATGAAGCAAAACAACCATAAAAGAGAAATCTTTAAAACAAACAAAATTATGAAAGTTTTATAAACAGGCTCTAATGAGAATCTAAAATACCTTTTAGTTATAAAGCCAAGAACTTAAAGACCTTGTACTGTTAACATTAGTTATACTATGTTTTTATGTAGAAAAAAAATGTTATTTGTAGGTTGGAGAGATGTTTCAGCAGTTAAGTGGTCATAGTGCTCTTCCAGAGGACACAAATTCAATTCTTATTATGTACATATAACCACATATATATTTTTATATTTATATGTTATTTTACAATTGTTGCTGTTTCCCATTGCTCAATAAGTGGATAAAATGATCTCTCTAAAACAAAATAAATTTTAACTAGACATGTCAAAAGAAACAAAACCAGTGTTATTCAATAAACTTCTTGTAATGAGAAAATACTCTATGGTTGTGCTGTCCAACATGGTTGCCATTAGTCACCCATGATTATTGTAATTTTTATTACACATTATATAATTGTCCCAAATTATCACACTGCATGCCTCAAAGTGTAAAACTGTTACATGTGAGCAGAGTACTCAAGGGATGACATAGTAGTTAAAAGCACTGAACCCAAGTTCAATTTCCAGCACTCATATGGTGGTACACGACCATCTCTAACTCCAGTTCCAGGCGGCCCAACAGAAGCATTTTTGTGGCCACTATAGGCACCAGGCACACACATGGTGTACAGACTTAGATACAGACAAAACATCCACAGTTTTTAAATCTTTAAAAAAATATTTTAAAAGAACGGACAACAGTTCCAATGCTCAAAGCAGCACCTAGTAAGATCACATAGCTTTGGCTTCATCTTAAGGTTAGTTTATAAGCATGGCACATTAGACTGTCTTCACAAATGCAAGCAATACAAATCCATTTGTATACTCAAAGAGGATGAAATAAAATAGAAAATGTGGCTAAGAATCAGAAATTCAACAGGCTGCTAAGACATGTTGACCAGACATGTTTTTCTCTATAACTAACATCTCGGCCCATAACTTTAAATACCAAATACTCATGTATTACCTTGGGGTTTACATGAGCAGGCAGGCAGTCTCTCAAGTGTCTGTCTGTCTTTGTCTGTCTGTTTCTGCCTCTATTGTGGGTCAAAATGTGAGCTCTTAGGTGTTCCAACCAACAAGCCTGCTGCTTGCTTCCTATGCTATTCTTCCATCATGGACTCAATTCTCTGAAACTGTAAGTCCAATTAAACACTTTGTAAGTTGCCTTGGTCAGTGTGTTTTATCACAGCAATAAGAGTCCTTGATGTCTAATATATTTTTCAAATTGGCATGAATAAAAATGAACTTTGGGTTTTTTGTCTACTTCTCTGCTTTCACTCTCTCAATTCTGGTCTTCCTTTAGTCTTTTCTGTAGTTTAGAACATAACATTCTTGTAACTCCTTAAGACAAAAATGGTTATGCCCTCGTACCTCACATTTAATAAAACCTGTCAAACACATTTTCCTCTTGTTTTTATCTCCAATAATCACTACCACACTGGTCCTCACTGTGATCAATTTTTAAAATTTTCTTCCACCTGTGTCCTTTGATCTCTGTGATCTTTTCTTCCCACTGAATGAAGAGTTGAAGACCAATCTAGGCTACATGAGCTCCTCTTTCAAAAAACAGCAGTTATATAAACTGTGTTGTCAGTTCTAAAATCAGCTGTCATGGAGGCTAGAGAGATGGCATGGTGGATGAGAATCAGAAACTATCTAACATCCTGCATACACCTATAGTCCCAGCTGGACCATGCAGAGATAGAAGAATCCCCTGGGCTTGCTAGCTTCCAGTCTAGCTGAGAAAGCCTCAGTTCTACGGAAATACCCACCTCAAAGGAATATACAAAATGACAGAGGAAAACAGACAATGCCCTTTTCTTGCCTCTGTGCAAATACACACACGCACACACACAAACACACACACACGAATATTAATATCACCTAATATAATACAATCTTCTCAAGAAAAAAATCACATCTTAGATCCTCAAAAATATTAGAGACAGAGATAACTGTTCTTAGAATCTAACAGTGTATTAGTAATGTAAATCTAGTTTCAAGTTTATCATCTCTCCTACTTATGATTTCCAGTTTTTCATAAACATACAAGTTGTAAATACACTGAAGGATTCTTTATCCTTCTAATTAACAGCTTGTTCCCTATTTGTTGCTGTCTATCCCACAAACAAACAAACGAAGCTGAAACCTGTGGCAAACTTAATAAATTACATAGCTGTGGCCAATATACCTCGATTATCACTCATTCCTCTATCTGTATCTCACGCTAGAATAAGAGACTTCTTTATATGCGCTCTCCTTTTTGATGATGTCTTCAGATTGAAACTAAAGATGAAACCGAATATGAATAGTGTCTCCTGAGCTCTGCTTGTAAAGATTCAATAATAGCTATTTCTCAGACAAAGGGTCTGCTGGCCGAGTAAACTGTGAAAGGATGCACTATGTTCTTTTCCTAAGTTCTGAGAAATTCTACATTAAAGCATAAAACTCTTTAAGTTTTGTAAGCCTGGTATTTATCAAATATACCAGTACCAAATTTTGAGGGAAATCATATAAAAAACCAATGGAACAATGTTTAAGGAGATTCCAGATTAGATCTTGCTGGAATTTTTCAAAGATCTGTAGAATCACACTCACAATACAGTGGATCCAAATTTATTGGAAAATTCTACTTTCATGTTCTAACAATTAAAAACACAAGTTAGCCAGAAGGTGGTGGTACATATCTTTAATCCCAGTCTTGGGAAGCAGAGGCAGGTGTGTATCTCTGAGTTCAAAGCCAGCCTGGTCTACAGAGCAAGTTCTAGGGCAGCCAGGACTATACAGAGAAACCCTGTTTTCGAAAAATTAAAAACCAAACAAAAAACCCCGTAAGTTAATTTCCTGATTAATTAAACATGACACACAAATATGTTACAATGGAAAATATCTGGTGCACAGACACGATAAGGTACAAATGCACTGAGCTTTTCAGTGAGCTGGCAAAACCTGACACCACCATCAGATCCAGTGTGGACATGGATGGGTTTCTTTTTTTTTTTTTTTGGAGCTGGGGACTGAACCCAGGGCCTTGCGCTTGCTAGGCAAGCACTCTACCACTGAGCTAAATCCCCAACCCCTATGGATGGGTTTCTGATTCCAACAAAAGCACTGCTACTGAGACAGGGGTCAGTGACGCAGCACATTTCAGCTCAAAGGCTGGTTTAATTGTTCCAAAAGAACCAATAAGCATCACATATGAAATGCCAGGAAGATTCAACAACTATTAATGAGTTCCAGAAGTTACCTAGCTAAGCTAGCAAAAGTCATTTAGAAAACAAGCTGAGCTCTGGCCGAACTCAAATACTGTCTGAACACTTGTTTCCTGTGTCATGTAACTCTGAAACGTTGATCGAGGTCAATAATGACAACATGTCTTATCATAACACCAGGGGTTTGGACAGCAGGGGAAAACCCAGGACAAAGAGGAAAACAAGACTATGAAATTCTCTATCTTGATTCTCTCTCAGTTCAAACTCATTTTTTTTCATGTTCTCTTGGAAGGGTACTTCAAAATCATTCCCATGTTTGCCAAGACCCTAAAGT
Organism: Rattus rattus; assembly: GCF_011064425.1. Classification (NCBI taxonomy): domain Eukaryota; kingdom Metazoa; phylum Chordata; class Mammalia; order Rodentia; family Muridae; genus Rattus; species Rattus rattus. Next base: position 66,659,112 of record NC_046161.1, on the reverse strand, counting down.
GTCCAATCTTCCCATATCCTATGATTTCTACTTCTTGCCATCGTTAAGACTTGTCAACTGTTTATAGACCAAGTATCACTAAAAAAGAAGTAAGAGGTGGAAGTTTCACAAGTGATTCAGTACATACTTCATATGTGAATTAACTCCATTCCCTTTGAAAACCAAACAATATTCTGAGTGATAATCAGAATAACATGAAAAAATGAGAATTATTAATCTCACCTGATGCTTCATGTAATGATGCATATAGGGTGTGGCAATTTTAATAACTTTGAGGCAGAATGGACATAGCAAATTCTTAGTGTTTTCATGCGATGTTCTAAAATGAGACTCTACCTCAGAAAATAATGATGATCTGTAATTGCAAACCTAGAAATAAAAAGGTTATGTTTAAATGGAAACTTTGTAACTGATTTGCGACTACAAGTTAACAATGTTGGATCATCTCTTAGGTTATATATACTATCAATCCAGCTCTGATGCCTATACATGCAAGAAGGTCACTAATGTAGACAACAAAAACAGAAAAAGGTGATCCTTCAAAGCTAAAGACTGCTTCCCAAAAGATAATAGGTACCTTTATTTTTTTATCAGATTCTTCCTTTATTACCCCATCCTATCTTGAATTTTGAAACTTTAGAACCTTTTATTGTATAAAATACTTTATTTCTATATGAAACAGCACTGTCCATCAGATTATAAATATTGCCTCTAAACTATTACCATGGCCATTCATCTTTCTCTTGCTTTTCTACTCCTTCAAATTGAAGAAATACGTGTCCCAAAGCACTTGACAGGGCTCTGCATAACTAAGCATTCGTACCTTGGTCATATGGCTATAGTACTGGGTCTAGGGTAAAGTAAATCCAATCTATTTTTCAGTCAGGGCTCTTCTCTTTTTAGTGCTTAGGAGCAAATAGCAGCTTCTGAGCCAAATGGAGTTCACTGACTTCTCCTCATATAATGTAGGAGTTGTGCTAAGAGACTTTACACTAGTATATTAAATAGAAGGGATTTTGATTTTAGTTACCATTTTTACCTAAATGGCAAAAACAAAACAAACACCACCAATATATTTCACTACACATGGAAATTATATAAATTAAAAATTTGAGATCCGTAGAGTTTTATGTGAACACAGATACTTCCATTTAATCCCTTGCTATGATTGCTGACTTGCCACCATGGGAGAGTTGACTAGCTGTGATAGAGACTGCAATATCTCTAAAAATAAATGCTTACTGTTTGATCCTTAAAAAGAAAAACTGCTAACAACTTATCTAATACCTACAAATCTTAACACAAAAACAATAACAGTTAATAACACTATAAAACATGATTTACCTGACAGATGTATGGCATTTCACCAGGTTTATGATTATCCTTCATATGTTGTAAAAGAATCTGTTCAGTTTCAAATGACAGCTCACAGATTTTACAAATGGCTATAGATGGAAGGAAGAAAGTTACTACAAAATCTTTTTTTTTTTTTTTGGTTTTTTTTTTTTTTTTCGGAGGTGGGGACCGAACCCAGGGCCTTGCGCTTCCTAGGCAAGCGCTCTACCCCTGAGCTAAATCCCCCAACCCCACAAAAATCTTAATATATAAATAATGAAGGCTCATTTTGGCTAACAGTGTCAACAAGACAGAAGTGGCAGTATTAGAGGTGGTGAGCAGTCACACATATACACAACTCAGTTCAATTCCTCTTTTAGCACTACCACAAAGGTATGTCAGCCATCCTATAGTCTCAGTACCAAATAACCTGCCTGAGCTCATGTAGCTTCTATACCCAGACACACATCTGGGATTTGAACTGAAGCTTAGAGTAAGCTAGCTTTTGCAACTTTACCCCCAAAATCTACTTGTTCTTATTTCTGTAACAGTTTTCTTAAGATGTGCTCAGTCTCATTAGACCCTGCAATGCAGTGTAACTCACTGGAGAACTCGTGAGGCGTGTGGGTGCTCTCGATGTGGCACTGCAGCTGGAAGGGTGTGGGGAACTGCCTGTAGCAGTGCTGGCAGGTGGTGTGCTTTTCCCAGCTCTCACTGCTCTGTTTCTCAAGCTCTAAATGGTGTTTCATGTGGTTCATAAACCTGTAAATGGAACAGGTGGAAAGATTCAAATTAAAAACTCAAAGAAAATCCCACCAATATCTGAACTCACCATTTAAAAAAAAAGTGAATGATTACTCAACATTTAGAGTCCTTCTCTAGGAAAGTGCATGGCCTAAATAATGACCCAAAATGGCTAAATAGACACTTCTTTCTATCTTCGTTTCAAAGGTCACTACTTTCTGATGACTGTTTTTAGATAAAATAATTCTTCTTTGCTGTATAAAGTACTATATACATTCTAAAATTCAATATTGAAAGAGAAAGCTTTCAGCAAAAGTAGTGAGAGTCATGGGAGAAATTCTTTAAGACCCTGAAGATACACAATAAATTCTAGCTGCTAGTATTTTTACTTGTATCTTTGTTTTTAAGTGCACATAATAGCAGTTTTAATGCTTACAAGAACTTTTTATTTTATGATACTGTTTATTGTTAGCATAAACTGTTCATATTAACTTGCAGACTGTGCCCTTTGTAAGGCAATCTCCATGTTTTCAGTTTTACACTTTGCTATTTCACCATCCCTACAAAGTTTCTTATGAGCAGAACTATGACCCTTAGTAAAAGCGTGGTATAAATGGGAATGCATATTGTAAAAAGCTTACTGAAGCTTTTGGCTGATATAAAAAGTAGTATTATTGATCAAAAGAATTTTTTTTTCCTTTTTTTCGGAGCTGGGGACCGAACCCAGGGCCTTGCGCTCGCTAGGCAAGCGCTCTACCGCTGAGCTAAATCCCCAACCCCCTCAAAAGAATTTTTAGACTGGGTCAATAAAATTAATAAATTAATGAAATCATTCTTGGAGGCTTCAAAAGAAATAAGTATGAAACTATATGAAAATGTTATCAATCCAGAGAACAGACATCGTCTGTGACATCTATCTTCCTATCTCTAAAGAACAGTATTTCCTCAAAGCAAATTGTAATATACTTTGAATTATCCTTTTTCTCCGTTTGGTTTTAACATGAGATCTACAAAACATAGAAAACAACTTACAGAAAAAAGTTTTGGTTAAATATTTACATATAGGCAAAAGAGCACGAGCAATAAATTGTGAGCTCACCCCTTAAAGCACTAAAATATATTTATATAATGTATTAATTAGCTAGTTGATTTCTCTCAATGTTTCCATGAGACATAATTAGAATGCATAGTTCTCAAGATAATATATGGGTACTTCTTACAATGTCCTGTTTTTAGTGATATACAATAGGGGAGGAAACAGTAATGAAAAACTTGTAGGAGAAGTCAAATGGAAATCTTGAAATGTTTTGTACCATTATATAAATTATAAACAACTGCGAGGCCAGGAATAGCTGCACACACTGTCCTAGTACTTCGTACTCAAAGAAGGCAGAACTCTGAGTTTTGTTTGGGCCTGCCAAGTCTGAATAGTCAGATCTTACCTCAAAAACAAAGCAAAATAACAACAACAAAAAAAAATTTGCCTTTCCAAATTTTACTGACAAAATACTATATCTCAAGCTATTTACCATTAAGGGCACATTTCCCAAGTCATTGCTTTCAATGTTCAGTTTCTATGTTACTAAGGGTAATAGGCTTAAATTTTCTAAATATTCTAATAGTATAAACAAATGGAACTAATATCCTAAAATGATCCCTAGAAAATGTTATTTTTCTTTCTTTTTTTTTTTTGTTTTTAAAGATTTATTTATTTAATGTATGAGTACACTGTTGCTGTCTTCAGGCACACCAGAAGAGGGCACCAGATCCCATTTCAGATGGTTGTGAGCCACCATGTGGTTGCTGGGAATTGAACTCAGGACCTCTGGAAGAGCAGTCAGTGCTCTTAACCCCTGAGCCATCTCTCCAGCCCGAAAAAGTTATTTTTTATGTTGAATATTAAATGGGCTAATCTTAAAAGTAAAAGACAAAAAAACCTTTTTTGCTAAAATAAATTGCAGTATGTTTATTTAACAAGAAATTTAACAAAAACTGTGAGACCCACTTGTACACATCTAACCTGTCTCCTGATTGAATCTTAGCATATTGAGAATATGGACCTGGGTGGTAGAGGGTCTACTCAATGCTGCTTCAGTATTACGTCCAAAACACACAGGTACTAGGAGCGTTAGTTCTTGAAGGAGTGAAGTAGTATAAGAGCCCTGAAATTGCTTATCTAGAATGACAAGAATGCACGATAAAGACACAGTGGCTACATCTCTAGTATTCCCGCTTTCATTGAAATAAATTAAAAATACATATTTACATACCTAATATTATTTTTGAGAACTTTCAAGCAACTGAAGCACTTAAAGGTTGTATGAGTCTTCTGTTCTTCCTGGACATCTCCTTCATATTTTCCATAGTAAAAGTCATTAACTAACATTATCAATTTTCCTTTCTCTGAATCAAGAGTCTTAGCTTCATTTGCTGAATTTAAATTGTCAGTTTTAGTCAATCCCAAAAAGTTATTTACCATGTCTGGACAGCAATACTAGAAGAGAATGAAAAAAAAAGATACCTTATTTATTACAAAATAACAGCAAAACCAATTATGTTTTCAACTACTGCCAAACCATGTATAACTATTCTTATATCTGGAAGAATAGTGAAAGCTATTCTGAAATATTCTGAAAAGTTTAGAAAAGTAAACAATTTTTTAAAAGTAGACTATTTGTTTAGTGTATGTGCTATGTATGGGTGTGAATGCCATAGTGCACTTGTGGAGGTCAGAGGACAACCTGCGGACGTCGGCTCTTTCCTTCCACCACGTGGGTTCCAGGGATTGAACTCAAGTCGTCGGGTTTGGCGGCAAGCACCTTTAACAGCTGAGCCATCTCGCCAGCCCATAAACATTATCTTAACAAAACAAAAATTTAAAAAGAGATGAAAAAAGCCTTAAGACTAGGATTTGGCTACTTAAACTTTTCCCATGCAATTTATCTGCTTAGATACATGTTTAATAGTCATTTGTTTCTTAACCAAAAATCATTCATTGCATTACCATGTCAACAATACAGGAAAAAAGTGTTACATGCTTTGATGTATCAGGTTATATGAAAACTTCCTAAGTTGGTTAGAACTAGACTTTTACACAGCTAAACTGCCACTCTAGACTCATAGTACTAAAAAATGTTTGGGACACGAAGATAAATGCAGCTAGTAGGTCTTGGAATCCTGAACGTTAAAAATATTTGAAGAAGACATTTACTTCTAAGCAATAAAAGTAAAGTTGTCACAAAACTAGTTGCAATATATTTTCCACATGAGCTTTCTAAAATCAAGATATAGCTAACTTTATTTATTATACATAATTTTGAGTTGTAGGATTTTTTAAATGAGTTTTTCTTTGAGGGCAAACCTAGAAAAACCTCTATCAGAAAATCTGTAAGCGTTCTAGACTGCGTCAGACTACCTTGAACTGCAGTTTCTACAAGGGAAGGCTTGAAAGATATTTGTTTTTTAACAACAAACCCAGGTAATACTTTTGTAACATTAACGCTTAAGTGTGCTAAATCAGCATTTGAAATGGAACACAATTATTCCATGCTATAATTACAGCATCCACTTCCTCTTCTGCCACATGTGACTCTTTGGATCATTATCATTCATGAAACACTCAGTATAATGTGAGGAGCTAGGCTTGTGATAGAAGATTGATCTACAAGCATCTTCTGCAAGGTTACATTATTTCCACTTCATTTCATTGTCAGCTTTTATCTTTTATATTGCATGGAAATGCAGTTGTGCACATATGGATGTAAGCACATACACATGCACATTTATATGAAGGCCAGATATCCTGTTTTAGTCAATCCCAAAAGGTTATTTATCATGTCTGGACAACAATACTAGAAGAGAATGAAACTCAGTGTCATTCCTAAAGAACCATCCACCTAGCTAGGACCAATAGGCACGAACCATCACGTGGACCTTTTAAAATATGAGTTCTGGAGATTCAAGTACTCTTGAAAGAAACTGATTGCTAGAATTATCTTTTCAATTTCTAAATCTACAAATGTAAAAACATAAAAAAAAAAAAACCAACAAAAAACCAACCAACCAAATCCCCAAAACAAACAAAACAAAACCACATTTAAAATATATCTAGAAGTAGGAAAAATACTGAATAAAAGTGATTCACAAGAGAGGAACTAACTTATATTTACAAGTTAAAGTTGTACCCATAAGTGTATTTGCTGGGAACAGTAGTTCACACCTTTAATCTCAACACTCAGGAGGCAGAGGCAGAGGCACTAGTTCCTGTGAGTTTAAGGCCAACCTGGTCACTGAATTTCAGGTCAGCCGTAGCGGTGGCTACATAGTGAAATCTTGTCTTGAAGGAAAAGAAAAAGGTAAAAAGAAAGTAAGTATATTAGTATCCTAATAAAATGATCTTTTCCCCTGGGATAGAATGGAACCACTACCAAAATAATAATAATAATAATATTAAAAATAAAAAAAAAAGCAGAGGAAAGAAAAGGCTTTGTTACTCATGTTTTTGTATTTTCCTTCTTGGAGACAGTGCTGGCCTGCAGTTTGCTAAGTAGACCATCTGCCCTTGAACTCAGAGATTTGCCCGCTTTAGCCCGAGTCCTGGGATAAAAGGCCCAGGCTTATTTCTTGACTTTTCTGAGTTATATGTAACATCTATGAACTCAAAATTAGAAAAACAAAATGAAGCTATTTCTAAAGGCTTTTATAAGACTAATAGAAATAATGCTATTTTTAATTTTAAGGAAAAGAGGCATTGTGTGGAATAAACCTACTATACCACATTGTAGAAAATCACTTAGGAGCTGTGGCTGTAATTCAGTGGTAGAGCACTTGCCCAGCAAGCAAATGGGTCTGGGTTAAATCAGAGAAAGATAGGTGTTGGGAGGGAGACTTAGAAGAAAGAAATTATTTAAAATATATGTATTAAATATGTGTATCGAAGGACAGGACTAACCTTATTTAAAAACCCCCCAAAAGGGAAAATCACAACAATCTCAGGAAAATTAGAATTTATAAAATTCTTTAATTCAGTCTTCCAATTAATAATGGTCATTATTGATTTTATAGGTAAATGTTAGACCTGGCTATCAGGAGAAACCATGCCATGTTATACTTGGTTCGTGATTATTCTCCTGAAGCTATAAAGTGACCTATGGAAGAGGTAGGTTTAAGATCTCAAGAAATTTCTACTTTACTATTTATAAAAGTTAAAGGCTTCACAAACATGCTCATAAACTATAATATACATAACAAATCAACTAAATGCTGTTTTATTTTCATACACACAAAAGGATCAGTTTTAAAAGTAGTACAAAAGCCTTGTTCGTAATACCTTTTTAATAATATTTTAGATTTAGACCCTTAACTAAAAACAGATTTAAAAAATGGCAAACAAAAACGGAACAGTAAATGGAGTAAGGGACCACTTCTGAGGGAAATCAAAATATCCTAACACATTCAAAAGGCAAGAAGAACAACTTGAGAAACAAGGACTAAGTTTAGATTGAGGTTTTATATAAAGATAATAAGCTACAGAGGGCACAACTACATAGGATCCAAAACCAACAGAACAACTGCTGGGCCACATAACCATTTTTATTAAAAGATTTGTTTTTATTTTATGTGTGTGTGTTCCCTACATTTCTGTATGTGCACAGGTGTATAGTGCCCAAGAGGCCAGTTAGAGTGTCAGGCTACCCTGGAACCTGAGTTACACACAGCTATGAGCATCCATGTAAGTGGTAGGAACCAGATCCGGGTCCTCTGAAAGAGAAGCAAGTGCTTTAACCACTTACCTATCTCTCCGGATCCTAAATCTTTTCGGTGGAGGGGAGGGGAGAATTGGCATTTTCATAAAAAGGAAGTTGAACATGACGTGGCTCATGTTTATATTGGGTAATGATCAAGTAACAGTAATTACTACGTCTGCTATCTTAAGTTTCATCCTTTATTAGTACATTCACAAAGCCTCTCCTCTTTTTGATAGACAATGTGTTCTTCAGATTACAATCATCTTACAGTGTTGTGTTCTTATAGAACATAAGGAACTTACTTCCTATGTATAACATAGTGCTGAGGGTTAGCCTCTCCATACCCTTCTTCCTTAACCTCCTCAACCTCAAGTAAACTACTTCACCTTCTGAGATAATTTTTTTAGATCATGTAGTACTTGCCTTTCTGTGCCTGAAAAATTGCCCCATGATTCTGAACTGCTGTTTTTCTTATCTTCCCTGCCTTCCTGACATTGGGAGTGGGAACAAGGAGATTACAGAACAATTTTATAAAGGCATAGCAGAGCACAAAAAAGCTAATATTTGAAGGAGTGTTACCTAAACTTTGTATTTCACACATGCTTTGAAATTTTCTTCAAATCTAAACTGAAAGTTTCCTACAATAAAAACTCTATATTAATTTATGATAATGGAAACTATTCTGGATTTATCAAAACAATTATTTCATATGAAAATCATGAACATTTGAAGTTTATGTCTGAATACTGATAATGTATATAATTTATTTTCATTATCTAGTGTGGAATTCACATATTAACATATATATAAACTATAGAATTTTTAAGTCATAAAAGATTGAATTCACACAAGTGGTTTTACAAATCAGAATATGATTTAATCAATATATTATTGTGTTTAAAATCAGAATACAATCAACACATACTGTAAATATATGAACTAAGGAATTTTACTATCATACAGAATCATTCTGAATATAAATTTTTACCTAAGCTCTACGGATTTATCCAATATAAGAAGATTTCATTCCTAACTTACTAAGTCAAACAATCATTTACTATAAATCCAGTCATTAATATTTTTACAGATTTTCAAACTTTCAAAATTAGATTTTGGAAGAGATTTACCGTCATGTGATTTTTCAGAGGATCCAAAAGATTGAAGTGAATATTACACTTGGGACATGCTCTTGGAAAAGTTGTTCCATTTTTAGATTGATTTGATGAGCAATTTGTACCTAAAATAAATTCAGATCAACTATGAAATAAAATGCATCATTTTTCAGGGTTTTTTCCTTTTTTTTTTTAACAAATTATTTTTAAATATTACTGGGTACACACACATGTATGTACACGTCATATTTGCATTGGTGCCCATGGGTGCCAGAAGAGAATGTTAATGTTAGGTTCCGAGCTGGACTTAACTAGTAGTTGAGAGCCACTCCCTGTGGGTGCTAGGAATCAAACTCATGTTCTCTGAAAAAGTTTTAAGTATTCTTAACCAATAAGCCATATTTCTCCTGCCTTCCAAATCAGCACTTTTTAACTTATATAACCACTATTCGTTTCTTAATTTGTAACTATTTGCAAAACTTTAAATACTTCAGAAATTTCTTCTTTTTAGACCAGAGGTTTTACCTTGTGATGGCACCACTTGGAGAGACATCACTGATGGAGACTTTTCTGAAGAGACTACAGAAGAAGCATCTGTTCCAGAAATATTTTCACTGGGTTTAGGCTTTTTTGGGTTAACACTGCTTATGTCAGAACCAGAAGGACGTTTTGATAAAAAAGAAGTTTCATTCAAACCTAAAATGATTTAAACAGTGGGAAAAAGATTTTAAAACATTATAAAAATACTACTCATACACTAAGTCTAAATATGTGAGAACTAAAATATATGACATAATTGAACTATGCTCTATCAGTGATAAAAATTAACCGATAGTGTTGGGTATGGTGGTGCACACCTTTAGTTCCAGTGTTTAGGAGGCAGAGACAGAGCTTTGTGAATCTCAGGCCAGCCTTGGTCTATCTAACCAGTTCTAAACCAGCCAGGAAAAGCTACAGAGTAAGACTCTGTCTCAAACAAAACAAAGGAATTAAATGTTATAAATTTAAGACAGTATAAGGGAATAGCATAAAATCTATTAAGAACATTCTCCATATGGCTTGAAAAAATAATGAAACTAAAGATATTCTGAAGTTCCTAAAAACCGTTTATCTTCAGATGCTTAAATAATTCAAGATTTAACAACATTTATATGCACACATGCACAATAATTTGTTCCAAACACATAAATCCTTTTAAATTTCTTTCTTTTTTTCCCCTTCAAGCCAGAGTTCTTAGTGCAGGCCTGGGTGTACTGGAACTCACTTTGTAGACCAGGCTGGCCATGAATTCGGATATTTGCCTGACTCACTGCAGCTTGACTGATGGGGTAAAGGTGTGCATCACCATGCCTGGCTAAAACTACTTAAAATGCCTAATGTGATGTTAGTCCTTTCCTGACTAACAATGTGATCTCTTCCAGGCTTGTGATGCTACACACTTACTGCTTTGTACCAAGTAGAAACTTCTATGCCTGAATAATATTTGACTCACTCAAATGAGAGGGTACATAAAAGAGGGAGTTGTGTCTCATTCTGCCTCCCCCCCCCGCCCCCCCGGAGCTGAGGACCGAACCCAGGGCCTTTGCGCTCTACCACTGAGCTAAATCCCCAACCCCAGTTGTGTCTCATTTTAGGGGATATATTAAGGAGTGTCTGACAAAGAAACTCTACCATTTGAGTTACTAGACTTCTGCATGAATCTTTCTTTACATAGAGATCTCATTATTAAAACTAATTTTCCTTTTGAAAAAATCACCATAAAGCTAAAGGATTAAGCCTTAGAGTATCAGCAACAGAAAAACAAACTCTTTTTTAAAAATAACACTTAAGGATAATTTGTACAAAGGATTCACAAACTACACATTAAATAGAGCCATCTATACACTAGATGTAGAAGCATTATTAGAGAAATCCTAGGCATTTAAGTAAGATAGCAAAGTTAAAAGCCAGATTCTGTCAGTCTGTTTATGTATTTGTATTTAATTTCTGTAACATTATCATACCTTATTTTACAAGTTACTTTAAGATCAAACAACATATTCAAAGTACCTTAAAATATTTGGTATGTAGAAAACAGTAATTAATAACAATTATCATTAATAACAAAACATTTAATATTTTAACATGCTTTAAAGGGTAAAAATTATTCAAACAGAGTTGTCTATCATTTTTTTGCCAAGAGAATAAAATTCTATTTCATCTTTAAAGACAAAGTTATGGTTTTTTTCCTTGTTTTCAAAACACTCGGTCAGAGACAGATACACTGCAGGTACATGAAAAAGATCTTTGGTGGTGCAATCTCATTAACATGTTTATGTTACTTGGAAAACAAAAGGGTGATAGCATTTTGAATTAAGCAACCAATTATAAAATAGACTGGATGGCAAATATAGACTTCTTTAATGTAAGAATTTTACATGAGAAATCTCAGCACTAAATAAAACCACTCTGCATTCTTTCCAATCTCTTTTACATTTATTTACTTATCTGTATGCATGAGTATGCACAATGCATGGTATTTGAGTGGAACTCAGAGAACTACTTATGAGAATCTGTTCTCTCCTTTCACTGTGAAGTCAGTCTCCAGGGATGAAACTCAGGTTGTGAAACTTGGAAATAAATCTTTTTCCTGAATAAGTCATATCAACTAACTGCATGTATTTTAAATTCTGTCCCTTTATCAGTTTTGTTAGGCTTATACTATTCTCTATCCCCCAAATGGTCCTAATGCTGCCAGTAAAAAATCCTAATTTCTTTCAAGGTCAAAATTAAAATCCCATAATCTCCATAGACAGTGGTCTGTCAATCTTGTTACTAAATAAACAGCACTGACGGACACAGATATTTATTATCAAGTCCTTTGAACCTTATAAATGGATTTTCATACTTCACTTATCTTATTTGGGCATCAAAAAAGCCCCGTGGGAACTAGAGAAAGAGTCAAAATGATATCTTCAGGTGCCTTGCTCCAGGTGTGGAGAACTGACTGAATTACACAAAAATATTAATAGCCCCATCTCTTAATAATACAAAAAAATTTAAAGTATGAAGGTCAGTTGATCTGATAAAGACTAAACATTCTTAAGAGCAGAGGTTCAAACCTACAACTTCCTAGTTATCCCACTTAATGAAGTTTCACTCACTGTAGTAGAAAGCTGAGAGGGAGAATAGGAGTCTTTATTGTTTCTTTCTTCCCAGAAGTTTCAAGACTGCAGACTTTTCCTATGAGTAAAGTCTATGAGCTTCCTAATGCCAGACTTAATACAAATATTTTTTCTCCATTTCTTTTCGCTTGTACCTATTTTATTAACAAGATATTAGTAAACATTTTAGTAAACTATGTATGTAAGTGACATTCAGAGACGTGTTTATCAAATAAGGTATTTTTAAAATGGAAAAGCACTTTAAGCCCTATAATAAAAAAAATTACAGGAAAGTCTGGTAAACACCTCATTAATCTATTTAGTAAACAATCTAAACATTCCAAATGTTTTGTACATCTTAATTTAAACCTATATATTCAAATACTTGAATATATACAAATTGCTAGTGTTCAAAATATTACCTTTCCTTATTTCAAGGAATTTTCACTAAGACAAAATTCCTCCATAGTATGCTAATGTGTTTTAGATTCATGAAGCATATCTATCATATGAACTAAAGGAACTCTAAAAGGTAAATTCCATTAATCCTCTATGTCTAAATCACTGATACCTGATTGTATGTTTTGAGACACAGTCCTACTATGTAGTATAGTAATTCCAAGGATGGCCTTGAAATTATTACATTCTCCAGGTGAAAATCAAACTGACAATAATCTTCTCCCACAGCCTCTCAAACGCTGAGATTCTAGGTGTACACCATCACATTCAAGAACCACTTCTTTAAATTATCTTTTATTTATGATAGGAAGGGAGGGTTTGGTAAATACACACATGCCACAACATACATGTGGAGGTTAGAGGACAACTTTCTAGGAGATGGTGCTTTCATTCCATTCTGTGGGTCCCAGAGTTAGAACTCAGGCCACTATGCTTGGAACTAAGTGGCTTTGACTGTGAGTTGTGTCACTCATCTAACAAGTACTTCTTTACTGTGGCCACCGTATAGCATCACAAACCATATTTAACTAGATACTGAAATCACTTACTGAGCAAGAAAGACACAAACCTAATTAAGAATTCAATTATAACCATACGCTTTATACTAGTGATCATAGAAACTAATTTTTCTTAACAATGTTTATAGTTATCTAAAGCCTTCTCTAATTCACTGATGGTTTTAAGCATTTTAAAGTTGAATCCACAGGAAAAAAGAGTACAAGGTGGTTTAATGAAGATTTTAAATAAAACTGCCTCAAAAAAGACACTCAAAAACTATTTACAGGAGTCCATGTTAATATATACTAATACTAATATATACTAACACAAATATGTGGATTTCAAAACAGAAACTTAATTCCGTATGATTGTCCATCATTTCTTTTAACAATTTTAAGGAAAAAAGTAACAAAACAAACCTGCAATAGAAAGTGTTGGTCCCCCTTGGTAATGTGACAATCCTGTATCCTGGGTCAAGTCAAACAGTAACTCTGAAGGGTTACTAGATAGAACTCGTGGTGAATTTGTTACATAACCCTGTTAAATATGAAGAAAGAATATTGCATTTATTGGCCATAGGTATAACTACTGTTTTACACTTATGTATAAGACCAATTTAACAGTCTATCTGTATCATTAAGATAAACTTTTTATGTTTGATGATTCAATTAATAACAAGTTAAAAACACAAAAGTAATTACTAGCTAGACAAAATTATCATCTGTTAAAATTGAAAGAAAGAGAATAGGGCTTGTTTGTTCCTATCTGCCTAAATAAAACTGACCACCTAATGTGGGCAGCAAATTTCAATCCAATATTTTAAACGTAAAAGAAATGCAAATTTGTTTTATATCTGTAAGACCAATACTTGCTTACAGGTTCTAAAATTGCAGTATTATCATCAATAAGCAAATGACAGAAATCAGTAGAAACTGCACAACGAAAACACAGTGAATCGACCGTAAGTCCTACTCCCAAGTAATAATGTAGAAAGTGAATGATTTTATATAAAATGAATTTTTAAACCATCTGTTTTGGAGAACCTTATTACTTTGTAGTCAAAAAGAAAAATAACGTACTCCTTACTTTTCTATTGTCCCACAGAAACCAATGCTAAACCAAGGAAGGTCAAACGTCATAAGGCAAAAATCAAAGTAACTTGGCCCTTGACGTGAACAGTGCCAATCAGAAAGGGATTTATACCTCAGTCAGTGTGTCTGCTCCAGGAGACCTGCAGCTCAAAGAAATTTTTAGCCAAGCTAGCAGAAGATCTCAAGAGCATGGTGAAAAATAGGAAATGGACTATACTGCAGTTAAGAACAGAGCAATGTAAGTTTTATGTAACTGTATGCATATTCAGTATCATTATGAAGTGGACAATACAACTGAAAATGTAGGCTCTAAAACTATATATCAAGTATAATAGTGTGTGTGCGCGCACACACACACACACACACACACACACACACACACACACACACACTCTCTCTCTCTTTCTCTCTCTCTCTCTCTCTCTCCAACATTACATATAAGGAACAATCACTGTGTAAACCAAGCTCTGAGTGATTTCTGAACCTTCAACCTGTTAAAATGCGTAATCCACAGGTTTTTAAGTTAAGCAGTGCTTAAAAATAAATTGATCCACCCCTCCAAAAAAAAAAAAAAAAAAAAAAAAACCAAAAAGACAAAATTTAAAAAAACAAAAAAAACAAAAAACAAAGGCAGACAGTGTTACACGTCTGTGATCCTATCACTCAGGAGATGGAAACAGATATCTATAGAGCAAGCTCAAGGCCTGCCCAAGCAACCCTAGCTCAAAACGTGCTTTTAAAAAATTATATATATATAATATATATATGACCCAACCCTTTTGTCAACTTACTGAGCACAACATTGCAAATTAAAATATTTAACAATTAAATAGGCATTATTTAAAATAATGTCTACTACAAATAAATTTACTCACAATGTTTAACTGCTAGAATCATGAACAAGAGATATGTGTTACTCCAGAACTATGAATAAGTTAAGAATAATTGCAAGGTGGAATGCAAGGTAGAAAAACTGCTCAAATTTTAATGATGAATCTAAAGTTTGGTTAACACTGTTATGTAACAGGTAAGATGCTAACATGAGGGAACCTGGATGGGAAATATCAGAACTCTTTTCTATAAGACTAATATTACTTTTAATATGGTTAAAAAAAGGATAATGTTCACTCTAGGTTATATATTGCTATGACTTTGAATAACAACTTTACCTGTAGCTATCAAAGTCTCTAAAGGGTCCTTTATTCTACTTTCAGGAATTTTTGGTTAAAAAAAGTTTAGTGGAGAATTATTGATAACAGCCAAAAATTAAAGCCCATTTTACAATAATAAAGAAAGAGCTAAATCCATGAGCTATTATATAACCATTACCATCAAGTTTTTAAAAAGTAGCCCATGTTCCTCAAAGATTATTAGTGAAAAAAGTGTAGAGGGCTGACCTACACAATCTAACCCTCCTGTCATGCACACTGATCTCTTTTCTAAGCTCCTCTCAGATATGAGTATCACAGAAACATAAAGGTTTTGTTTTGCGCTTATAAATTAAAGTGTAATTAAGAATTTCATTTTGGGGGTTGGGGATTTAGCTCAGTGGTAGAGCGCTTGCCTAGGAAGCGCAAGGCCCTGGGTTCGGTCCCCAGCTCCGAAAAAAAGAACCAAAAAAAAAAAAAGAATTTCATTTTGTACTACCTTTACTGACAATGAGATTGTTATAAAGTCTTAGGAACAATTTTTAATCTTAAGCAACACCACACTTAGAATTTGAGATGGACATGGGCATCTGAACCTTAAGATGTAAAGAAAAAAAATTATTAATTTCATGAACTAACAGTAACCAAGTACAATCTTCATTGAAGTAAACATTTTCTCCAAATATTTGTACTTTTAAATACTCACTTGTGCTGTCAGAAAACAAAGATGCTCTTTAACAAAACTAATAAAGTTAATCCTGTTAAACACACCCCAAAAAGCAACTTAAGTACCCACAGTACTAAAAGAGGTTACTCATTAGTCAGCAAATAACTAGCTACAAAGAATTTTCAAATAGAGAATTTTTTATATCGTTTGCAAGTTCAAAATAATTAAAAAATGAACTACCTGAAAACTGTCTGTTAAATGCACCAATAAGAGTAAAGTAGACATGATAACAGAATTAGAATAACCTACATTCATTTAACCACTTAGCCTTGGGCAAGTTACTTCTGAGCTCAAATCATTCATCTTTCAAACTAAAATAGCCACATTGTATATATTAACTTCACTTGTTCTCCACATAGTGTATCAAATAGTTATCACAGTGGTATTAATAAAGACAATATACCTTCTAGTTCTATAGATTGGTAGGCTAAAGTTAGGTGGTTGAGGAAGGCTCTCAATACAGCATCTTTTATTACTGATGGTGTTGAAACTATAATCCAAGTCTAAATAATAACATAAAATTCATGGTCATTAGCCATCATTATATTAACTTTACCAATGATATTAATGATAATATAGTCAACCCCTAACGGAAAAAGGTGTTGAGATACAAAGATATTCCATAAAAAATTAAACACACAAAAACATAACATAAAAATGTCAAACTATTAGTTATAATTTACTAAAACTAATTAAAATAATAATTTACTAAAGCCAGTAGCCTTCAACATTCAGAGAGAAAGCCTATTAAATAAGACAATTCCTTCCAGAATAAAAGTCTGTGATTTTAGCTTTGATCACACAGATTTAACTATATGACTCCTAAGCTCCCATACAAACCAATTGGCAAATCTGCTCTTTTCCAGCAAGTTTCCAGGATTTAAAACCATCAACTGAGGTGTTTTTACGGTCACAGAAATAAAATATTCTTAGTTGAAAAGATTTTACTTTCTAAATTTAAAAAAGCTGAAATGCCATCCCTTTGCTACTTTCTTCCTAAGATTATGAGCTTTGTATAACTACATTAGCGACCTTCTCCTCTCCAGTTTTCTCCCTAAATGCCAAACAACTACTAACAAATAGAAAAAAATAAATGAGATAATTGTAACTAATTCTTGTAAGAACATAAAAAAAAAAGCCTTTGGAAGTCTAGAGGATACAAAGACTGTTTTTTGTCAAACAAGAACTATTTTAAGGAAATTTACTACTCACTAAATCAGTGCTAACCTAACTTTCCAGCTTCAAGATGATTTTACACATTTAAAAATAACTAAACCTCCAAATACTTTTTATATTGTTTACTTGTTGTTATTTACCAAACTAGAAAATGAAGCAGCAAAATATTAAATATTACTTTATTTTTAAATTATATTAAATCCATTATGGATCAGCATGAAATTAGTCTTATTTTGTATCTTTGTAATTTTTATTTTCATTTTGGGAGCCAGAGTCTTGGGACTCCCAAGTTAGCCTCAAACTCACCACTTGGCCAAGGATGGCCCTAACACCTGATCCTCCTGCTTCTACCTCACCAAGTGTTGGAATTAGTTGTATGTGCCTAAACCCAGAAATCTGTGGGAACTGGGCAAGCTATCTTCCCTAATAACCAAATTCTAAGCCAAATTCTCAAAAAGAGAATAGAGACTCGTGACAATATGTAATTGAGAGAAAGAGCATTTAGCAGTATGAATAACCACTGTGGATATATTACTCTGATCTTATCAAAACTCATAAGCCAGTACTTTCTTAAAGGTGGATCACTATGAAATCTGTGAGCTTCTGGTACCCTGTCCCATTGAAATCCTTAGCCCACAGTACACTAAGTATTTATTCACAGACATTTCAGTAACACATACTTTGGTTATTTGCAAACTATTGGTTTCACTGAACTATCCCAAATATTAAAAAAATTCACAATACATCATCAAAAATTCTATTTATTTATACTACCCATCAAGGAAGTCTTGAAATACTATGAAGCAACCAAGATCAATATGGCAGAGTAAAGCTTTCCAACACTTTGATTTTTGCTTGATAGATCAAATTTTACCATTGATAAGAAAGAACACTACTATCAGCTGTTTTCCATTAGGTGATGAAGGGGCAGGTGTACCCTATTCTATTTTGAGGAAATCTGTATCAAATCTTAGGATTGAATAACAACAGCATTCTAAAGTGGATCCCATGGTACCATCTAATAATATTCATACCCTGTGTGATTCCCTTCCTTTTAGTGTGGCTGACAGCTGAGTTGATTCTGAACAATATAACAGGGTAAAGGTGGCAAGCTATATAGCATCATTTTATGAACATGACTGTTTCCTAAAAATAATAAAATCAAGCCTGTCTTCGTGGCACACACCTTTAATCCTAGCACTTTCGAGGCAGAGTCAGACAAATCGCTGACTTCAAAGTGAACCTGGTCTACAAATCAAGTTCCAGGACAGCCAGGGCCGTTACAGAGAAACCCTGTCTTGAACCATTACTACCCCACCTTCCAAACAAGAGAGATTAATAAGAACTCTCCCTTAGCCCTGGCTAAGCCCATGGAGGCACACAATTTTAATCCTAGCACTTGGGAGGCAGAGGGGCAGAGGGGCAGAGGGGCAGAGGGGCAGAGGGGCAGAGGGGCAGAGGCAGGCGGATCTGACTTTGATGCAGAATTGAGTTCCAGGACAACCAGGGCTATATGGAGAAACTCTGCCTTTAAGGAAAGAAAACGAAAAAAAAAAAAAAAAAAAGAAAGAAAAAAAAGAACTCTCCTAACTTTCAGGAGGCAAGCAGTCATTTTGGGAAGACCCAACTGGCAAGGAATTAAGTCAAAAGCCAAAAGGATACCGAGACTCAGTCTGACCCCTTAGGGAACTAAATGGACTTGGGAGATATTTTCCAGTAGTGCTTTAGATGAGACTGCTTGAGGATCACATCTTAAATGGTGGTACTGGCAGAACCTAAAGCAGAGGATCTAGTTAAGCTATGATCTGCCTCTTAATAACAGAAACAATAAGACTTTAGGATAATTAATGTATATTGTTTTATATCACATAGTTTATGGCAATAATGATAAGAAGAAATAATATACCACAGCTTATCAGCCATAATTTCAAGCATAAATATGTTCAATTAAAATGCAACAGGAGGAGCTGGAGAGATGGCTCAGTGGTTAAGAACGCTTCAAGTAGGTTCCGAGTTCAAATCCCAGTAACCACATTGTGGCACACAATCATCTGTAATAAGATCTGATGTACTCTTCTGTTGTGTCTGAGACAGCTACAGTGTACTTATAATAAATAAATAAATCTTAAAAAAATTGCAACAGGTATTTCAGCTTGTTAACCATGCTTATTATCCTAAACATAATCATCAAGATTATTTCAGACACAGAAGTGCTACACAGAATATTTAAAAAGACACAGTCAAGGGTATACTAACAAAATAACATTAATGGAAGATTATGTTTAATATATTACAAAATGTCATTGAGGGACTTCTTGTAACTGGACTATTTCATTGGGAGTGCATGGCTGAGTGGCTACCCTGCAAACTCTGGTACAGACTGAGTGCTTGTCTTGATGCACAGAAAGCCATCAGTAGCTTGCTCAACACTGTTCTTGTGTCATCAATGCAAAGGTCAAACAGTGAGAAAGAAATTGTTTTCAATTATCTTCACAATGGTGTTGAACCGAAACATACCACCCTGAGAATGCTAAACTGGGGCAGTCTTTCCATTTTTTAAATTAGACACTCATATACAGGATATATAACTGTGTATATATATCTTGTATGTATGTGTGTATATATACTTATATTTATTATGGATTAGCCTACACTGAGCTCTGAGACCCACCTAGCTATAGATCTGAATGAATTATTTAATCACTGTAAACCTTAGTATTTATTCAACTATGCAATGGGAGAAGTAGCAATCCCTATATCATAGGTACATTTAAAAACTATGAGATTCATTTATGTAGAGCATTTAGCACAAATATTTTGTCTATTATTAGTTTAAAAAAACTGTAATTATTACCACTATCTATTACTTTTCACTAAGGATTTTTAAATAAAGTATGAAGGTAAATTTCTCAGAATAAAACACTACTATCAAAGCTTCTCAATAATTTCCAAATTAAAAATACCTGGCCCAGTTTGAAAGCATAAATATTTTGCTATCATGTGACATTCACTATAATCCTTCTATTCACATTTTGACAGTATTAGTTTTCAAAGCTATACCTAATCAGTTTAAGCATATTCCCCAACTTACTGAAGGGTGGGGTACTAATTCGCGTCATACAGATGGTAACCTTTTCTCATACCAATTATGCTACCAACTAGATGACTACTTGTTGATAATGTAGAATTTTAATTGGGTATTGTTAATATTCCCTGAGCTGACTATGTAGTTTCAAAAACACTTACAGGTTTAGAAAATGGCTGAACAATAACAGAGCTATCTGAAGATCTAGATTCAGGATGAAAATTTACTGGCAAGGCAGCCACAGGATTTGATGCTGAATTCGGGCAGCGTTGACTTGTAGGCTTGAATGAAGCAGTAAAACCTGTATTTTAAAATTACACAACACATTGAATGCATTTCTACATAATAAACTTTGTCAAAATATTTTAGTTTACAAGTAGTATAATAATATTGTACCTCGATTAAGTATACCATTCTTTATTCCTCTTGAATGAGAGCTGGGGTTAGCTCTGTTCAAAATATCTAAAAAAAAAAAAACAAAACTTTAAATTTATTTGAATGCAATATATACTGAGATATTAAAACTTATGAACTGAAAACAGATATTAGAGGGAATGTTATCACTAATTTGAAAATAGTTTATAACATTGTCTTTAAAGAATAAGCACAATTTTTCTCATTGTAACTAAATGTTCAAAAGTCAGAAGTATATTGATAAACCCAAGTGCATAAGCAAAACCTTCTTCAAGGCAAAGAAATTTTGTTCCCATAAATTCTTCTAAAAGCATATTTAAATATGGTTGCATTGTGTTGAAGTCTACACCTTCCTTGGTATGGTGAAAGAACTGTATGTATGTATTTGGGTTCTGACTTAAAATTAAACAGTGACCCAGCCCCCAGATTCTATTCATAGCTCTAAAAGTCCTAAGGTTGTATAAAGGGGAATCTCTATGGACTATATCATTACCTCTGTTCCAAAAGGTTATATAAGTTACAGACTAAACTGAATCTAAGGTTTACCTGACTATCTTACACATTAAGAGAATTCTGATCTACCACATCACAAGTCAAGACTGGCATGACTTTGCAGGATTGGTTTGAAGTTCTTACTCTTACAGACATATGAATATGTAAAGTTATTAACATCTAGCTTACTCAGGAACCAAACTAAACTCTGAGTGAAGATTTGCTTAAATTTGCTTATTCAGAAAAAGTTAAAAGATGCACTGAAATTCATATACAAAAAAAATCAATTTTTCTTCATGGTAGAAAAGAACTAGATGTCACTAAATAATTGCATAAAGGTACACACCATGGTTATTTTTCAGAGCAGAGCGATGACTCGGTAGTTAAGAGTATTTGCTATTCTTACAGAGGACACAGTTCAATTCCTACCACTCACATGGTGACTCACAACCACCTATAAAGTAAGTGTGAGGGAATACAATACCCTCTTCTGGTGTCTCTGGGCACTAGGAACTCATTGAATACTTACAGATGTGCATTCACATATACCTAACTAAATACCTACTTTTAAAATAGTTACAAATTTTCAGTAATGTTAATGCAGTACTTACAAATTAAGTAATACATCAGGCTAATTAAAAAAAAAAAGAAGCAACTCAACTTAGTATTATTTTCAATCAGAAAACCAAAATTAATATTCAAGCTATCAAATAACTATTAGTATACTATTTTAGTAGTTGTGATCTATAAAAGACAAGTTCTTAAAGATTTAATTCACATTTCCTATGTTGAAATTCCTTATGGCCTCCATATAAAACAGTAACGCAATTATTTCAATTTTTCATCTTCACAATTCAGAAAACATCTGGGGTCAATCTCTTTCTTATAGAATTATTTTTTAAAAAAATATAATTGTTATAATTGAGTATAACAGTCATTTATAATCAATATAAATTAAACTTGAATCTTGTCATGTTTCAACAAGAGATTTTAAATAATAATTTTGCAATATAATTGAATTGAAGTATAAGATAATCAATACTGAGGAAATAAGAAGTAAGACCATTCTGGTTTTGTATGCACACTATCATACTAAACTCATTTTACAATCCAAATAATATGAGAAATTACCTATTTACCACAGAATACTGACATTTCACTTGGTTAAATTACTCTCTATATAATAAAACTATATATAAATGCCATTCCAATCTTACAGGCAAGAAAAGCAAGAAGGCTTTCAGAAAATTTCTAGTTAACCGAGATAAATAAAAAAAAACTAATATGCTTAACACATTAACATTTTTGATAAATATAATTAAAATGAGAAAGAATATTTTTATATTTGAGACTTGAAGACTGTATTTTTTTTCAATTGAGACTAGGTCTCACCATATAGCCTAGGCTGGCCTGGGACTCACAGAAATTCACCTGCTTCTGCCTCCCTAGTGTCTCCTTAGTACTGTAAATAAAAGTGTGTGCTACCACACCTGGCTCCAACTGAAATATTTTTGAGCAGACAGCTTACTGTATATCAGTCTTCTTACCTTAACAATGTAACAATGTTAGGTCCAAGCACTCTGACTGACAGCTAAAGCACTCAATTTCAGTGCATCTTTTAACTTTTCTCATTAACTTCTTATGGTGGAATAAGAACATTTGACAACAATTCTAAAAATAACATTTTCAAACTGCCTACATTCAAAGTAAATGCTTACTTGAAATAGTTGGTTTTGAACTTGCTATCTCTGCTACGAAGATGGGCTCATCATCATCATCCTCTTCAACTTCTTTCACTTTCTTCTGCCATGGTTCTAGCTCCTCCTCTTCACATTCCATAAAGAGTTCTGCCATTTTTAAATTATCTAATTTTTAAAAGAAGCAACTTTCTTTTAATTAAGGTATTTGTTATTTGCAGCATATTAGAAATCTACTTTAATAATCCTAATAACAATTTCTAACTTGGTATTTGTGATGAGTACACGATAGCAACAATAAGAAACTGAGATCTTGCTCTCTAAGTCATTAACTAATATACTTGAGACAGATAATGGCTATTTAGAGCAGATAGAAAATACAGTCAAGGTACAACCATTCTGGAAATCAGTCTGGAGGTTCCTCAGAAAATTGGACATTGAACTGCCTGAGGATCCAGCTATACCTCTCTTGGGCATATACCCAAAAGATGCCCCAACATATAAAAAAAGACACGTGCTCCACTATGTTCATAGCAGCCTTATTTATAATAGCCAGAAGCTGGAAAGAACCCAGATGCCCTTCAACAGAGGAATGGATACAGAAAATGTGGTACATCTACACAATGGAATATTACTCAGCTATCAAAAACAATGACTTTATGAAATTCATAGGCAAATGGTTGGAACTGAAAAATATCATCCTGAGTGAGGTAACCCAATCACAGAAAAACACACATGGTATGCACTCATTGATAAGTGGATGGTAGCCCAAATGCTTGAATTACCCTAGATGCACAGAATACATGAAACTCAAGACGGATGATCAAAATGTGAATGCTTCACTCCTTCTTTAAAAGGGGAACAAGAATACCCTTGGCAGGGAATAGAGAGGCAAAGATTAAAACAGAGACAGAAGGAACACCCATTCAGAGCCTGCCCCACATGTGGCCCATACATATACAGCCACCCAATTAGACAAGATGGATGAAGCAAAGAAGTGCAGGCTGACAGGAACCAGATGTAGATCTCTCCTGAGAGACACAGCCAGAATACAGCAAATACAGAGGCGAATGCCAGCAGCAAACCACTGAACTGAGAACAGGACCCCCGTTGAAGGAATCAGAGAAAGAACTGGAAGAGCTTGAAGGGGCTCGAAACCCCATATGAACAACAATGCCAAGCAACCAGAGCTTCCAGGGACTAAGCCACTACCTAAAGACTATATACATGGACTGACCCTGGACTCTGACCTCATAGGTAGCAATGAATATCCTAGTAAGATCACCAGTGGAAGGAGAAGCCCTTGGTCCTGCTAAGACTGAACCCCCAGTGAACGTGATTGTTGGGGGGAGGGCGGTAATGGGGAGAGGATGGGGAGGGGAACACCCATAAAGAAGGGGAGGGGGAGGGGTTATGGGGATGTTGGCCTGTAAACCGGGAAAGGGAATAACAATCAAAATGTAAATAAGAAATACCCAAGTTAATAAAAAAAAAGAAAATGCAGTCAAAAATGTATACATTTTAACTCTGAAAAAAAGGATTATATCCTATCTATTGTCTTTAAAGAGAGGGAGAGGTAAAAGAAGCCACAGATGAAAATACAAATTAGAATAAACCAGTCTTAGAAATGGAAAATGCAGAGTAAAAAAAAGGTGGGGGAGTTCGATTTGGTATGAGAGGAAAATGTAAGAAAGGAGTGAGGCTTATCTCAAATAGAGCAAATTACACATTTCTCCCTAAAGAAATCGATCAAAGCAAGGCATGCAGTAAAAACTACTGAGAAATTCAGATTAGGCATCACTCTCTTAAATGTAGATGAAACAATCAATAAACACCAGGGATTTTAGGAAGAAAAAGTTTCTATATAAAAGATAAAAAGATAGCAAAACAAATTAAAAGGATTCTAAGAAAGAGGTAGAGTAGAGAAAAGAGACGGGTATATTAGACATCAAAGAGTCAAAGTCTGAACCGGATAAAACTGAAATGGCTCAGTAGATAAAGGCATTTGCTGCTGAGCCTCATGATCTGAGCTCAATCCTCAAGACCCACTTGGTGGAAAAAAACCAACTCCCACAAACTGTCCTCTGATCTCCCTTCCCAAATACCTTGGCACGCGCGCGCGCGCACACACACGCACGTATGCACACACAGAGCATAATGAACAAAGAGTAACACCTAAGGTGCACAAGCCAGAAGAGAGTAAGTCAGTAAGTAGGTCTAGAGTAAGTAAGTAGGATGGATGCAGGATACAGCATGTTAGGAGGACTTCTCTAGGAAACCAAAGAAAGGATTAAAAATTAACTTTAAGATCACCTCACAGGCCCAGCAGTGTTGTAGTGGTGGTGGTGCATGCCTTTAATTCCAGCAACTGGGAGACAGTTAAGTGGAACTCTGGAGTGCAAGGTTCTGGTTTACTATGAGAGTTCCAGGACAGATAGCCAAGGCTAACAAAGAAACCCTGTCTTGGGCAGGGGAGAAAAATTAAAAAACGAAACAAAGCAATAAAACAGGTTGGAACGGTCGCTCAGCAGTTAAGAGAATGTACTACTCTTACAGATGGTCCACTGTATCTGGCAACTTCCTTTGAAATTTGTGAGCACTTGCACTTACACATGAACTTAAGTAACCCCCATTACACATAATTAAAAACAATAAAATAAATACATATATAAAAAGAGAGCTAAAACAAGGACTGGAGACACGGTTCAAAAGTTAAGAGCACTTATTGCTCTTCTAGAGAACCCAAGTTCTTCTATTCCCAACACCCATACTGGGTGGCTCACAATCCCCTGTAACTCCAGCTCCAATTCAATTCAATGCCCCCTTCTAGTCTCTACCAGCACTGCTTTATGAAACTGGCAAGGCCAATTAAAGCCTTTCAGACTGTTTGAGTCTTTAATTACATGAATTTATAATTCAGGCTATAAAGGAGAAAGAAGAAATGCAAGAACAGAGGGAGGCAGACACAGAAGGAAAACAGTGTTAAGGGCCTCAACTAATATAACCATGTATATGACCTCAGCTATGTACATGAACATCAGTGGCATTTGTCCAGACATGAAGACCTCAGCTATGTACATGAACATTAGTGGCACTTGTCCAGACATGAAGATAGTAAGACTACAAAAGATATTATCTGAAGTTCTATTTTAAACAATATCTTTATCATTTCTAAGTATTATTTCCTATTATACTAAAGAGTGCCATTTCTATTTTTTACTCAAAATTAGGACAACATTCTATCATGTTCTTAACAATATGGCCATAATCAGTCACAAATTTAATATGACCATTTATAAAAGGCCCAGAGTTTTATCTTAAAACACAGAAGACATTAAACTTAGCAATACTTTAATCCTGACTTTCTAGCTTCAAGAATTGTCCAAAAATAAATTTTTACCAAATGAAACCATCTAGTCTGTGATTTATTATGACAACCCAAGTAAAATAATATAGTATACAGCACACACATACACACATGCATGTATGCTCACACATACACAGACTCTGCTGTTGTTAATATATGAAAGACTGTTAAGAAAAAGCTCTAAATCTTTTATAATTTTTAATAAATGCTTATACAAGCATAGAAGAAATCTATATGATAATGTATGCCAAACTGATAAAATATTAACATAAACAGTTAAGAGATAAAATACTTCATGCCAGTTCATTTGTTACCTCAATAGTTCTATGGTTTTAAGATGTTCCCTATCTCTCACCCTCTATCATAAGTGGAATTATACACCACCTGCACATGAGCATCAGTTACTGAAGCAACATTTACCTTTTGGTTGAAAGGAACTGTCACCCATCAAGTTGTAGATCTGACTTTCTATACGTTGTCACCTAAGTATTGACATATGACATCAGTCAATTTTGAGTCATTTTAACTACAAATAAACCCGAAACTAAATTCTTGATAGAGGAGTTGAGGAGATAACATTGAGGTAAGAACATTTGTTTAACAAACAAGAAGACCTCACTTTGAATCCTAGCACATACATAAAAAGTAGTGGCCTTTAGCCTCAGTGTTGTAGGGACAAAGACAGTTCCATCCCAGTAGCTTGCTAGCTTAGCTAGGCACTCTAGCCAAAACAGTGAGCTTCAGACTCGGCGAAACACAGTATGCATGAAGGGAGCAAAGCTGAAGGACAGGACAGGAAACCCTGTCTTTCTCGGACATCTGCCCAAGCACACAGATGCACGTGCCTGCACTCACACACCAAAAACAAATACATAAAAGAAGAAATTCTTGGATCAAATTTAATCCAATATTTAAACTTACCATGTGACCACAAAAATCAGCAAGTTGTATCTCAGTTTGCCTTTCTAGAAAATAAAGATATCTACCATTAGGGCAGATGATATTAATATATATACATTTATATTTACCCTTTTTATAAAATAATCGGTTCATTCCTTAAGAATTCCAAATATCAGAAACAAAACTGTGATTATATCAAGTATTTCCTATTTCAGTAAATCTGACAAGTAAGTAAATTAAAAAATAATTATTTGTGACAAACATGTGAAACATATCTATAATTTAGGTACTTGGGAGGCTGAGGCAAGAGGATCACAGGTTTAATACCTAGACTAAACAGGGAGAAATTGTCTGAAACAAATAAATAACAACATATAAATATATATTGATATATAAGTAACAGCAAAAAATTCCTCATAATGCACTGACTGCTTTAGTAAATGTCACTGCCCAAATGCTCAATGATACTAATGTTGCCTATTCAAACTCAAAAATATCACTATTTCTATAATAAAACACAACTTTGACTTTATCAACTAACGAAAAAGAAAGCTCATCAGATTAATTCACTTAAGATAAGAGGTACTCCTAGTCAGCTAAGTGTAAGGTAATATGTTAAATTTTAGGTGAAAATAAAGATAGGTAAACAGCTTGCAATTAACCACACTTATAACTCATTGGTTCTCAATAAAAGTTACAATAAACATTACCAAGAGTTCACAATTGGCCAGGGATAATGGCACATGGGGCTGAGGCAAAAAGAATATCAAGTTCAAGGGCACACTGGGTTACATAATAAACTACAACTGGCTTTGGAACAAGCCTGAAGACTTGAACTTGATTTCTGGAACTCACATGACCAAAAAAAAAAAAAAACAACAACAAAAAAAAAAAAAAAAAAAAAAAAAAAAAAAAAAAAAAACAAAAAACCAAAAACCTCATTCATGCAAGTTGTCTGCTACCTCCACCACATGTGTGCACAGGCATACACACACATAATAAATAAATTAATTAATTAATTAACTAATATAAAAAGAAGTTAAGACTTCAAAAGTTATCTTTTGTACATTGAGAATAATATAAATTTATTTTATTAAATATTTTAGCTTTTGTATAAATAAGATTAAATTATGCCTTAAAGGTTTCAATTGGTAACCAATGAAAAATTTAAATACCTGTAATCTCTTATTAATGTTTGGCAACTTTGAAATTCTAGAATAGAGAGAAGCTTAGGGGTAGAACGTTGGCCTACCACTCAGGAGGCAGTGGATACAATCCCCAATACTAAAAAACAAACAAACAAAAACAAAACAAAAAAGCCAAATCTCTTTACTATGAAAAATTGCCCAAAAAATGAGTTAAGAAAACTGAATTTACTGTAGCTGAGAATGAAGCTTGAGAGTGCAAACTTAGCATATTCAAGACCTTGTGCTTGACTTCCCACATCCTCCTTTCCTTTCAGCTTTTAATAGTAAGATAAACTTTGAAGTCACTACATTTCAATATAGTTTCAGACCACCAAGATGCCTCAGTGAGTAGAGTACTAGGCTATGTAATCCGGGCAATCTGATTTAAAGTGTAGAACTCAAGGTAGCGACAACTGACTCTAGAAAGTTGTCCTCTGATCTCTAAATGCATACTATGTCATACACACATCACACACACAAACACACTTAACAAAGCAAAAAATAGTATCAGTTTTAATTTTTTAAGTAAACCAAAATCAGCAAATACCATTTTAAAAAGATTATACATTTGGGGATCTTAGCAGTGACAAGCAAACAGATGAGAGGAAAAGTTGGGACTCAGCCTTGACAGAATACATATATACAATTATGTACTATACATAATACTTGACAAGACAATAAACAACGATGTTGATGCTTTGTACATTAATACATGGGTTTTTTAAGTTATTAGTTTAGAATGCTCTACTTTCTATTTTTTTTTTTTTTTTAAGCTTTCTGTGAATGAAACAGCATTCCGTGTTAGGCCACCAGCAGCTATACACATCCTTTGTTAACCAAATCTTTTGCCTGCATGGAGAAGTCACACCAAATGACTGATCCAAGTAATAAAGCAGTCTAGACAAAAGTTTCTCAGAATGATGCTACAGTCATTGTACTTTCAATTCTATTATGAGAAAGAAGAGGGTGATTTGGTCACTGTAGCTCAAGAGTGACTGAGACAATTATAAATCAAATATGGCAGTACACACCTATAATCGCACTACTTGGAAGGTTGAGGCAGAGGGATTTTAAATTCAATGCCAAACCTGAGCTACCAAAGGCCCTGTCTCAAAAACAAACTGTTATCCTCTTTAACTGTACAATTTAATTCTTAATGTCAAGCTTCAGCACAACTACTTCCATTCATTACATTTTACTACAAATTATTATAACTTCTAGTTATAAAATCATTATAATTATTACACAATTATAATTGTGCTAATTAAAACATTATTTTGGGGTCGGGGATTTAGCTCAGTGGTAGAGCACTTGCCTAGCAAGCTCAAGGTCCTGGGTTCGGTCCCCAGCTCCGGAAAAATACAAAACAAAACAAAACAAAACATTATTTTGCCAAGCAGCAATAGTCCAGGCTTTTAATCCCAGCACTCCGGAGGCAGAGCCCAGTGGATCTTTTTGAGTTCCAGGACAGTCAGGGCTGTTTGTTACACAGAGAAACTCTCTTAAAACAAAACAAAAAGCAGACAAACAAGCAAACCAAAGCCCCATTATTTATTTAATGCTCAAATCATACTGTCATGAAAAGTGAGTTACAGAGACAGGTAAGTAAGTACCTTCTCTAAAGAAACACAACTAAGTGATGGAGCAAATATTCAGGGTTGGGAAGACTGCTCAGTGGTTAAAGTATGTGTCCTGCTGAATCAGGTGGACCTGAGTTCCAATCCCCAAAGCCCATACCAGTAATTCTGAGTAAGCTGACCACGAGTACTAGACAAGGTACTATCAGTGAGCTCTTGGTTTGATTGGAGACCCTGCCTCAGAAATAAGGCAATCTAGAAGATTTCCAACATCAGCTCTTGCTCTTGTTCTCCCTTGCCCTTCCCCTCTTCCTCCTTTGTCCCTTCTCTCCCACCCCCACCCCCCACCCCCGCTTCCCTCCACGTGCTCATGGCTGGCCTCTACTCCTTCCTCTTCTACTCTTATCTCTCTCTCATCCCTCTCCCTTGTCTCATCTTCACATTAAAACTTCTCCATGTGGGGGAAAAAAAAGATTCCCAACATTAAATTCAGGCCTACACACACCTTGAGTACATATAAAACCTCACACACACATACAAAAATACAGTAACATTCAAGACCATTCATTTGAAAAGCCAGCACTATTTCAATATTCATTAGGAATAAAGGACCAAGGGAAGAGGCAGATTTCACCTAATATAGCAAAAGATTTTTAAAAAATGAATTGTAAAGAACATACATCATCAAGTTGCAAAAAAAAAAAAGGGGGGGGGATTTTAACCAGCATGAAATATGGAATTGAAATTGTCACTTTCAAGATTACCTCAAGGACCATGCCAATCCTAATCTAGTACAGGAATATTAACTTTCAGCCTAAACTGATGGATGAGGAAGACTTTTCATTTGTTCATTTTTTTTAAGGCCATATCTAGGACTTAAACATTGTGGTTATCAAGCTACTACATTCATTTTTTTTTTCCTAGAAGCTTCGAGGTACAATATAATGAATGAAGAAGTTAGGCTGAAGTCCAATACTATACCTAAGTCTATTCAAAATTAGTAAATTCCTGGTGGGGAAGAAAATAGAACTAATTCATTCAAAATAGGTAAATTCCTGGTAGGGAAGAAAGAGTACTAATTCATAATCTTTTTTTTTTTAAAGATTTATTCATTTATTATATATAAGTATACTGTAGCTGTCTTCAGACACACCAGAAGAGGGCATCAGATCTCTTTACAGATGGTTGTGAGCCACCATGTGGTTGCTGGGAATTGAACTCAGGACCTCTGGAAGAGTAGTCGGGTGCTCTTAACCGCTGAGCCATCTCTCCAGCCCACTAATTCATAATCTTAAGTAACCAATATAAATTTCACTTTAGCAAAGCTGTGTGATGGTTTAAATTAGAACTTGAAAAGAACAGAGGCAAACCAGAGGATTCCTACATAGAGCATGTGGCTAGGGTTAATGCTTTATTAAACACTGTTCAGAATGTAAGCTTCCTAAGTCTTGTTGCAAGTACCACCTACGAGTTGGGAGTTGGAGTACTGAGTAAAACTGTTAGCTGTTAAGCCCTTAGAATGACAACCATAAGACTCTTCATTTCTCTACTGCCAGCCAAGCAGCTTCTTCTTGTTGTTAACTACTAAGGCTGTCCTGAGAACTGTGATTATGAACTTGAATCTCTCTGAATAAACTACTGGGGGTGGGGGAGCAGGGTTTGCAGGGAGGAGAAGAGGGAGGGAAAACTGCATTCTGCATGTATAATAAATAAAATTTATGAAGAGAAGAGAAACTATTCTAGCAGCAATAATCAAGGTTTCAATGCTGCTGAAGCTACATCGGCTTCATATCATGACTTGTTCCAATTCTAACTATCCCAGATAACCTGCACTAGATTTAGAATGTTCATTCAGAAAAGAGGAACCTCACTGAGCACATTCTGCAGTTTCCTAACTTGGGACAGGAAATGTACTACTCTTGTAATTCAATAGAAAGCCTACCATTAGTGCAACATGAGGCTTGTGCCTGGTGAAACTAGCATCCATGCATAAGCAGGACAATATTTGGTAAAATTACAATCTGAGCCGAAGGATGCTATGCCCTTTTTGTAATTATATAAGCAGGTTATGTCTTAGTTCAACATGCTGATCTGGAAGATGTACTCTGCCTTCTATGTACTTTGCCTAACCTAATACAGGTATTGTCATATTAGACCCAATTTTTTTTCTTTTTAATAATCTACTTTATCAAGAGTAGATCAGGCTGGGTTAGTAACACTATGAACAGAAAAAACTCCAGGCTTCTAGTTCCAGGCAGTGGGACATCAAAAGAAACAGCTAGAAGGTAACAGTTCCAAATAGTGGCCAAGTACAGAGACTGAGGAAACAAAAGGGACTGAAGGAGCACTGAGAGAGTAAGTGATAGGCAGCAATGAGTAAGACTATAGAAGGCAAGCAAGAATCAGTTGCTAGAAGTCAAGGGAGAGAATCTCAGTAGCTACAAGTGTCACACAAAGCTGCCAAGAGTTAAGAGCTGATGGTTCAACCAGGTGTGATAGCACATGCCTTTAATTCCAGCACAGAGGCAGGCGGAACTCTGAGATTAACGCAGGCTTGGTCTACAGAGTAAGTTCCAGGTCAATCAGGGTTTACACAGGGAAAACCAATCTCAAAAAAACCACATCAGGCCCCCGCCCAAAGTTGAACCGGTCCCACAGCTCTCTGTACCCAAATTCTGTGGGGTTGAGAGCTGGACTCTTGGAAGTGGGGACAATCCTGAGAGTTCAGGGGATACCACCACCTCTGTTCATATTCCTGGCCCAAGAGGAACCTGCCTAGTGCCTTCTGGATACAGGAATCAAGGAGCAGTCAGGGGCAGGAACCTCCCAGTTTCTGCCTGTGCCCAGAGCTGAAAGCCAGTCAGTCACCAGGAGCACTGACACACCTGAGAGCAGAGATAAGACCAACTCTTCTGCTCCAAGCAACACCTGGAGGTTTCAGGACACACAAACCCAGGAGCAGCCCTCTGTTCCCAGATATGGCTGAAAGAAAACAGGTCTACAGGAGTGCTGACACATAGGCTTGAAGGAAGATCAAATCACTGTCAGAGACAGCAAGACAAGATAACACCAGAGACAACCTGATGGTGAGAGGCAAGCATGGGAATCTAAACAACACAAACCATGACTACTTGGCATCATCAGAGCCCAGTTCTCCCACCAAAGCAAATACTGGATATCCAAACACACTGGAAAAGCAAAATTTGGATTTAAAAAAATCATATCTCATGATGATAATAGAGGACTTTAAGAAGGACATAAATAACTTCCTTAAAGAAATACAGGACAACACAGGTAAACAGGTAAAAGCCCTTAAAGAGGAAACATAAAAATCCCTTAAAGAATTAAAGGAAAACAAAACCAAACAGGTGAAGGAATTGAACAAAACCATCCAGGATTTAAAATTGGAAATAGAAACAATAAAGAAATCACAAGGGGAGACAACCCTGGAGATAGAAAACCCAGGAAAGAGATCAGGAGTCATAGATGCAAGCATCAAAAACAGAATACAAGAGATAAAAGGGAGAATTGCAGAGGGAGAAGATACCATAAAAAACATAGACACAACTGTCAAAGATAATGTAAAATGCAAAAAGCTCCAAACCCAAAACATCCAGGAAATCCAGGACACAATGAGAAGATCAAACATGAGGATAATAGATAGAGAAGAGAGTGAAGACTCCCAACGTAAAGAGCCAGTAAATGTCTTCAACAAAATTATAGAAGAAAACTTCCCTAACCTAAAGAAAGAGATGACCATAAACATACAAGAAGCCTACAGAACTCCAAATAGATTGGACCAGAAAAGAAATTCCTTCTGTTACACAATGGTCAAAACACCAAACAAAGAAAGAATATTAAAAGCAGTAAGGGGAAAAGATCAAGTAACATATAAAGGCAGACCTCTCAGAAATTATGATAGCCAGAAGATCCTGGGCAGATGTCATACGGACACTAAGAACACAAATACCAGCCCAGGCTACTATATCCAGCAAAACTCTCAACATAGAGAAACCAAGATATTCCATGACAAAACCAAATTTACAAAATACCCTTCCACAAAACCAGCCCTACAAAGGATAATACATGGAAAACTCCAACACAAGGAGAGAAACTACACCCTAGAAAAAGCAAGAAACTAATCTCATTGCAACAAAATCCAAAGAAAGCCACACAAACATAATTCCACCTCTAACAACAAAAATAACAGGAAACAACAATCACTATTCCTTAATATCTCTTAACATCAATGGACTCAATTCCCCAATAAGAAGACATAGACTAACAGACTGGATATGTAAACAGGACCCAGCATTTTGCTTCATACAGGAAACACATCTCAGTGACAAAGATAGACACTACCTCAGAGTAAAAGGCTGGAAAACAATTTTCCAAGCAAATGGTCCCAAGAAACAAGCTGGAGTAGCCATTCTAATATGGAATAAAATACTTTCAACCAAAAGTTATCAAAAAAGATAAGGAAGGACATTTTATATCCATCAAAGAAAAACCCACCAAGATGAACTCTCAATCCTGAATATCTATGCTCCAAATGCAAGGACACCTACATTCATAAAAGGAACCTTACTGAAGCTCAAAGCACACATTGCACCTCACACAATAATAGGAGATTTCAACACTCCACTCTCATCAATGGACAGATCATGGAAACATAAACTAAACAGAGACATAGAGAAACTAACAGACGTTATGAACCAAACGGATTTAACAGATAACTATAGAACATTTCATCCTAAAACAAAAGAATATACCTTCTTCCCAGTACTTCATGGTACCCTCTCAAAAATTGACCATTTAATCGGCCACAAAACAGGCCTCAATGGATACAAGAAGATTGAAATAATTCCATGCATCCTATCAGATCACCACAGACTAAGGCTGGTATACAGTAACAACAAAAATGACAGAAAGCCCACATACAAATGGAAACTGAACAACACTCTACTCAATGACAATTTTGTCAAGGAAGAAATAAAGAAATTAAAGACTTTTTAGAATTTAATGAAAATGAAGGTACAACATACCCAAACTTATGGGACCCAATGAAAGCAGTGCTAACAGGAAAACTCATAGCTCTGAGTGTCTCCAAAAAGAAACTTCAGAGAGCATGTCAGCAGCTTGACAGCACACCTAAAAGCTCTTGAACAAAAAGAAGCAAATACACCCAAGAGGAGCAGATGGCAGGAAATAATCAATCTCAGGGCTGAAATCAACCAAGTAGAAACAAAAAGAACTATACAAAGAATCAATAAAACCAGGAACTGGTTCTTTGAGAAAATCAACAAGATAGATAAACCCTTAGCCAGACTAACCAGAGGGCACAGAGAGATTATCCAAATTAATAAAATCAGAAATGAAAGGTAGACATAACAACAGAATCTGAGGAAATTCAAAAATCATCAGGTCCTACTATAAAAGCCTATATTCAACAAAAATGGAAAATCTGGATGAAATGGATAATTTTCTAGACAGATACCAGGTACCAAAGTTAAATCAAGACAAACCATCTAAACAACCCCATAACTCCTAAAGAAATAGAAGCAGTTATTAAAAGTCTTCCAACCAAAAAAAGCCCAGGACCAGATGGGTTTAGTGCATAGAAGACTTAATACCAATCTGTCCAAACTATTCCACAAAATAGAAACAGAAAGAACACTACTCAATTCCTCTTATGAAGTCACAATTATGCTTATACCTAAGGCACACAAAGACTGAACAAAGAAAGAGAACTTCAGATCAATTTCCCTTATGAATATTGATGCAAAAATACTCAATAAAATTCTCACAAACCAAATTCAAGAACACATCAAAAGGATCATCCATCATGATCAAGTAAGCTTCATCCCAGGAATGCAGGGATGGTTCAATATACAGAAATCCATCAACATAATACACTATGTAAACAAACTCAAAGGGAGAAAAAACCCCACATGATCATTTCATTAGATGCTGAGAAAACATTTGACAAAATTTAACACCCCTTCATGACAAAAGTCTTGAAAGATCAGGAATTCAAGGTCCATACCTAAACATAGTGAAAAGCAACGAACAGGAAACCAGTCGCTAACATTAAACTAAATGGAGAGAAACTTGAAGCAATCCCACAAGTACTTCAATTCCTATGACTTCCATTTGTTCCTAGAGATTTTCAAACAAGAAAGGTAAATTTGCTGACTTAAAATGAAACATACAGGAGTTGGGGATTTGGCTCAGTGGAAGAGCGTTTGCCTAGAAAGCGCAAGGCCCTGGGTTCGGTCCCCAGCTCCGAAAAAAAAAGAAAAAAAAAAAAAATGAAACATACATTTTGTGTGCACCACAACACAGGTGGAGATAAGAAGGCAACATGAAGGATCAGTTCTCTCCATCCACCATGTTGGTCCCAGGAATCAAACGCACTGAGCCATCTCACCACAGGATTTAAACAGAATCAAACTCATTCCATTTTACATGATCCTACAGAAGTATACTTTCACACATTAAAACACATTGTGGGATCTTACTAATTTTTATTTTTCCTACATGTTGAAATATTTTGCTACTTCCACCATTCTAGGTTACCACTGCCCATCAATTCAATCTTACCTATCCTGAAAAAAAAAAAAAAAAGAAAAAAGAAAATTGAATAACTCAACTGCCTAGAAAAAGGACACAGTTGTGAAATAATTCTGACCAATACAAATCTTTCACTTTTTCAGTTTTCTTATGGTTTTCACAAAATGTTACACTGACTTGCAACAGATATAGAAAACTGACATGATCATTCTCATATATGTGTCAGAAAACTCAAACATTTGTTCTATTCATACATAGATTCAGCACCAAGAGGACTGTGAATTAAACTTTTAAAAGTAAAGTTAGAAAAAGAAACAGTACAAACTTCATTCATATTCT
Organism: Rattus rattus; assembly: GCF_011064425.1. NCBI lineage: Eukaryota > Metazoa > Chordata > Mammalia > Rodentia > Muridae > Rattus > Rattus rattus. The sequence continues at coordinate 66,622,301 of NC_046161.1, read as the reverse complement.
CATGCCAAAGAATTCATAGAAATTGAAACTCACAGAAGTGGCTAAATTTGGAAATTTGTGTATCATTTTAACAGAAACAATCACTGAAAATGATTTGAAAAGAGTAAATCACTGAGGCATATGGTTTCATAAGTCTCACATTTCAGAACTTGGGAGACAAGGTCATTCCTGGCTATAGCACCGGTACCAGGCCAGCCTAAGCTACATAAGATTCTTTCAAACAAAAAACAAAAAGAATAAAACACTGGAAGATGAATAGAGTGAAAAAACTATGTTAGTAAGGTATTTGTACAAATTAACCTCTTTCAGATATAGAAGTGAAATTCAAGTTTTGTCCTCCTGATGCAGGAGAAAGCAGAACTTACCCTGCATCTGTTGGTTCTCAATTGCCTTCAATTCAAAGTACTCTTTACACTTGTTAAGTTTCAAACCTGGGACAAGTGACTCAGGTCACTTTAAATATCAAAACAGGCCTGGACTCCAGGTTCTCCCAGCATCCCTCATTCCCTATCTGTTATAGGGTAGGCTGACATACTCCCTCTACCCTGAGCTTTCCAGCCCAGGGGTGGGCTGCCCTTCCCCCATAGGTTCTACCCTATGTAATCCAGATAGTTTGGTTACCTGTCACTTTTGTACCTTTGCCGCCTGGTTGCTATACTTGGTTCCCTTCCCTGCCCTTCTCCACACTAGGCTCAGGGGCATGACCACTCTGAACTCTCCCAGATGTGTCTGCCTCTGGCTCTGCTCACCCACATATCTGTAATAAACTTTCTCCTCTTCTATACTTAGCAGCAGTCATGTCCTTTCCTTTTAATGTTTTCATTTGACGTCAGAGTGACTTTTTTTGTGATGTTATGTCCTTATTTTCATTTGCTTTTAAGTTTTACTGAATGTAGTTAAATTTTTAGATTTTTTTTCCCTGTTTGCCTACAACAGAAAGAATTGACAATGTACAATCAGACAAAGCAAATGAATGAAGAGATATCAGCACATCAGAATCCTTACAAAGGGACCCCAGAGGGTTCAGATGAGGTATCCAAGATAAACTGTCTCAAACAATCAATGTGTAAGTAATATCTGGTTCTGTTTTTGAAGAAAGAATACAGTACTCTCATTCCAATCTAAACGGTAACAACTATTTCTCCTAATGTAATCAGAAGTGACAGAATCCTTTGGAGAAAACTGTGAAGACTTAAACTGAAATCTAAACCGTTTAATAGAGGGTATATAATCTGTTATAATCTGACTCTCACACAAAATACGTCTAGTTTCTTTCAAAATAAAATTGAAAAGTTAACCAGGTGGTAGTGCAAAACTGCAATCCTAATACTCAGGATAGGCTACATAGCAAGATCTTCTTCTAGTTAGAGGCCAGACTGGACTTGTCTCAAAGACAAAACAAAACAGAAACTGCTTTGCAGAAATGAACCAAAAGTCTAAACATACAGTTTTTTTTTTTTTTTTTTGGTTTTTTTTTTCGGAGCTGGGGACCGAACCCAGGGCCTTGCACTTCCTAGGTAAGCGCTCTACCACTGAAACATACAGTTTTTAATATGTCACTATACAATTCAAACTATTGCTTCAATCATGATTTAAAACATTCTGAAGCTGAGCATACTGGTACACACTTATAATCCCAGTATTCAGAAGGCTGAAGCAAGATCATAACTTTGAGGCCAGCCTGAGCTAGACAGTAAAACCCAATCTCCAAAGGAAGAAGGGGGAAAAATAGGTGGGGGGAAAAAGTACTTTAGTCCCTCAAAAAAAGGGGGAAGGGAGAGGGGAAGCAATTCAATATTATACAGTTTATTTGAATATTTTATAAATTTCTCATATTTCCAAAGTTACTTTTGAAGTAAATAACAATGCTGCCAACCAATAATAAATGTCCTGTCACCTAAAACTGGTTTAATGTAAAAAAGCAATTAATATTGAAAAGTTGTATTGCTATAAATTATCTATTAAGTTAAACATGTGTTATTCTTTTACTCTTTTCTTCTACAAAACATAATGTTGAGAAGAAAAACACTGGACTGAAGGAGTGACATGCTTAAGCCAGTGAGAAGTGAGAAGTGAGATACCAAGATTTACAATTCGACTACCTTATGACTCATCATGGCTCACTACTGTTACAAAAGTCCAAATTGTCAAAGACAGAATGTTTTCCAAGTTTCCAACTGTTCTCTAGACCTTACTCTAGGATAGACAACAATTCCAAAGGTTTTTGTTTGAGACAAGGCTTCACTATACCACCCTGCTGGCCTAGTCTACATAGGAAGATCCACTTGCCTCTGCCTCCCAGAGTGCTGGGATTAAAAACATGCCCCCACCAGATTGGCCAATTACAAATTGATTAAACTGAGCATATTCTATTCTCCAAAACTGCTCCTTTTCTTCCTAATTTCAGTCATTCCTAGAGTGGAATCTATTTTATCAGAGATGAAGGTAAATTCATACTAAGCATTAAAACTATGCCAGATTGCATACTAATTGCAAAAGGAAAAATTTCAATAGAGTCAACATTTTAACTAAGAGACTAAAGCTAGAATTACTAATAGTATTTCTCCCCACATTTTATAATGTGAAGTATTCTAGATGATTTATGAAATATTGTAAAAAAATATATTAAGCCTGAATGTATTCAAGCCTTTTAGCTCTAACTATGTACTTCATGCTTTTCAACAAGTAATCTTATTTTTCTTGGGTGTGATGATGGTATTGTGTTATACTAGTATAGAGAAAATGGCCTTTCTCTTTTATTTACTAATATCATATCCAGTACTTAGAGGTGAATGGTCACATCTTCAACAAACACTCACATATTCATCAGACTGAGACAAAGCAAAATGTTTACAAATACACTAGGTGGTAGGCATCGGAATATGTTATATCCAACTCCCCAATATGACTGGGAAAACATGATCACTAATAACATCTAAAGATAACAAATGATCCAGAAATTAGGGTCTAAAGGAATGGCAAACCGAATTTCTTAATTGTGGAGAATTTCTTACATGTGCAGGTCTATGCCTCCTCGCCTATTCTCAGGAACCTCAGTGCAATGAAAATGGAGCATATAATAATGAGGTAAACACTGAATGAGGAGTCATAAAACTCAAGGTTCTGTAACTGGCCCTGGTAGCCAAGTGTTCTCATTGTCATTTCTGAGGCTGACCTTCAAAACAGCTCTGCCAACAAGAACCTCTCTGAATATACATTGACGCCAATGACACACAAACATACCAACTCAAGGATGGTTTTAGTGCAGATGTTGGACTATCAAAAGAACAAGGTCCTCAAACCCAGTCCCTTCAACCTTCCAATTATTTACATCCAAACAGCCTGAGTTGGTACAGTCATCTCTCAAAGCAAGATACCATACAGATGCCAAGACAAGGCTTTTGTACTTTCAAACCCTACTTCGCTCATGTGAGTTTATGGTTAAGGGGACTAAAAGACGTCCAAGTATTTAGATGATTCAGTCCAAACTTGAAAATAAAGACAAATGTTTAAGTATGGTAGCCTATAAAAAAAAAAAAATCTTCGTAAAGCCAAAGTGTCCATGCTCGCAGCAAGTTAACGTCCATTTTTCCCTCTAGCATATTTCTTTCCTAATGGGTTACAACTGCAGGTGAGTCGTGAAAACACCATCTTCTTGTGCAGGCTAAAACCTCAGTGCGATCACTCGTTTGTGGTTTATTAAGTGAAACCTGCAAAGCTCAGCTGGAAAACCTGTCAAGACTCCATTCTCCTCAAAGCCCTTCTCTAGTAGACAATAGCGGGATTCCTATGGCAGAGTGGGGACATTCCTTTGACATGAAAGGTGGATAGAAAGGAGCGGTCGTCTAGCAAAAGGCAGGGTTTCCGTGACTGTTACTGTGAACGCCATTGGGGTTCAGCTCTTGCGTGAAGAATCGAGTGGGTTGTGTTGTGAGCTCGGGTCTCACACACCCGTGGACAAGGTACAAAGGACCGAGGGGAGTCGTCCCCTGAGAGCACAGCCGGGCTGAGGAGAAAGCGACGGGCGGGCCTGCGCGGCGGCGAGGCGACGCAACGAGGCCAGGCGAAGGCTGAGCGGCCTGTACTGTGGGCCACCGCGCAGCCGGCCGCCTCGCCTCGTCGCGCCGGGATCCCTCCCGCGCCAGGCCCGGCAAGATGGCGGGCCAGGCCCACGCGCAGCCGGCCCCTGCTCGGCCTGGGCGCTTCGCCGACGCGCCACGGCCTGAGACCCCCACCCTGCGCCCCAGGGAGGCGGCGGCGCGGCCGCGCGGGAGGGCCTTCGCGGGCGGGCGGGCGGCCGCGCGGGGCGGGGGACGCTTACCGTGAGCGGAGCGGCTCGGCCTGACTGGAGCCCTGAGGAGGAGGAGAAAGAGGAGGAGGCGAGGGAGGAGCGCGGGCTGTACGCCGCAACCGCTGCGGCTCCCATCGCGGAGCGGGCTGCCGGGCGCCGCGATGGGGGAGGGGGGCGTCGCGAGCCACGGCGCGTTGCCTCATGGGTAAGCTCCGGGTCGGCCTCGCGCGTCCGCGCTCCCAGTCTTCCCGCCAACGCGGGAGACAAGCGCGGGCATGTGCACCGTGTTGCGGGCCCTCGAAGGCCCAGGCCAGTCGTGCCCTGGCAGCGGGCGAAGCCACGTGGGGACTGGGTTGAGCTAGGCCATGGTGCTCATCTGCCATCGCAGGCCTAGAACTGTAGGCATGCAGCAGTGAGTTCCGGCCTTCGGTGTGGGAGGGTTAAAGGGCATGGAAGAGTGAACCTGTAAGGAAAGGGAATTCAGTTTCCATAATGTTACCACATTGTTTTTTGAAAGTACGTTTTTGCTTGGGTATCTTTTTCATTCCTGTTGTATGAATAGTAACCTGTAAATGGAAGCGGGAAAAAAAAATGGCCGATGTATTTCTAAGAATACTTTGGGGCTGGAGAGATGGCTCACTGGTTCAGAGCATTGGCTGCTCTTCCAGAGGTCCTGAGTTCAAATCCCAGCAACCACATGGTGACTCACAACCATCTGTAATAGGATCTCACGCCTTTTCTGGTGGTGAGGACAGCAACAGTGTACTCACATACATAAAATAAATAAATAAATCTTTTAAAAAAAAGTTGTCTCTAGGTCAAACTCGCCTGCCTGTTTAGACGGTAGCTATGAAGATTCTTGTTTCTCTTAAAAAAAAAAAAAAAAAAAAAAAAAAAGAATACTTTGTAGGTTGGATCTGTAAGGAAACTGTCTCCATGCTATGTCCAAAATGTAGATGGACATTTGTGTGTTTGCACGATGTCAGATTTTGAAAAAAAAAAAAAAAAACACTAATAACAATAACAATAAAATGGGGACTGGAGAGATGTGAAATGAGTAAGAGCCCTTGTTGTTTTCCTAGAGGGCCGTGATTTGGTTCGCAGCACCCCATGGCTGTTCATAACTACAGTTCCAGGGGTTCTGACGCCCTCTTCTGGCCTCAGTAGGCACCAGACCACTAAAGTAGTACATAGGCGTATACACAGACAAAAAACGGATACACATAAATTCAAATACTATGAGGGTGTCATTAACCACCTTCTACCAAGTAGCCTGTGTGTCTATAGGTATCAAGCTGTTGCCAATCACAGCTTCTTTTATTCCAGCCTTAATTATTAGCACAATACATTTCACACATAGTGAGTGGGTACAAAAGGTTTGAAGAGACCAGCAGATTTCAGAGGACAAAAGCAGAAAGCTGATATATATGTCGTTGCACGTACTCAGGGAAGGAGGCCCTTAGAGCTGGGGCTGCAGAACGGACTTCAGAGGCCTAGAAGCAGGAGAGGTGCAAGATCCATCAGAACAAGTGAGGGGTAACACAGCAGGTGGGTTAAGTCCAGCAGTGTGAATTGTTAGGAGCTGTCTTCCTGTCGATTTCTTGAAAGAGACACCATGTGGTCAGGTGAGAGGTTAGCAATGCAGTCACCATCTCAGTGTTAAGCACCTCTATTAGTTCTCTAGAGTAACTGAACATATAGAATGAATCTATGTACATAGAAAGGGGGCTTATTAGAATGACTTACAGCAACAATGGCTGACTATGGACAGAAATTCCAAGGGTGCAGTAATTGCTCAGTCCAGCTGGATGTTTCAGTTGGTCTTCAAGATATCCTGGAATTCTAAAGGAGTAGGCGTTGAGGAAGATGTTGTTTCCCTAATTCGTTCTTGATTGTGTCAATAAAAAGGCAGAAGCTAATTGCTGGGCAAAAGGAAAAAGTTGGGACTTCTGGGTCCTAGGAGAAGAGAAAGGTTGCAGGGAAAGAGGAATTCGGACCAGGCTTAGGAATGAAGAGGAAGCTGCAGTTGTGTAGGTCTTGGGCTACTTGGTGTTTGTAGCCTCCACTTGGAGGGAGCTGGCTGATAGAATTAGGGCAGGAATTTCTTCACCCAGCCATTGAGTTATCTGGATAGTTGTAAAATAATAAAACTGTCTAGCGTTTTCTATCCCTGGAGCTAAGGTGGGCAAGAGGAGAAAGAGGGCAGCTGGAGTGGTTGGTGGTGGCTTGGCGAAGCTAGCTGGGAGGGGCTGGGGGATCGATTGCAGCTACCAGGAAAAACAGCCCACTGACAGTTAGCAGAGCTGAGTGAGACTGGCAGTGGCCGATCATAGAACTAAACCAGGAGAGGTCTGAGTGCAGGCAATGCCCCGGGCAAGGAGGTAATGAGTTTTTAAAATTACACGCAACAAGTAGGCCGTAATGCAAGTAAAGGGATGGAATTTCTAGCAAGGTGAGGGCATGTATAAGCCCCCCTGCCTCCGTGGGGTGGCTGTGGTGCACACCTTTAATCCCAGCACTCAATCAGGAGGTATAAGCAGGTAGATCTCCAAGTCTGAGGCCAACCTGGTCTACATCTTGAGTTTCAGGACACCCAGCACTTCACAGAGAAACCTTGTCTCGAAAAACCAAAAGGTAAAAATAAATAATAAATTCAAAATTCTTGCCTCTCACATATTTAATTTCCACTCCTGTTAGTCAAACACCGGATCTTACAAACCTTTCTTGCTATTTTGATTAAGTCTTCTCTACAGCTCCAAACTTTTTGTAGATATTCCTCATTAATGTAGCCAGCATGCTGATTACCTTTCCAGATTAATCTTCCCAAGAAACAACATTTGAATGATTTTGATTGCTGCATCCTTAAAACTCCTTTTTGGCTGATAGTAGCAGTAGCAATGGAGACATAATCAGATAAGATGTGACTTTTCACTTTGCCTCAGAAAAGAATTTCAGGGTGAGCCAGTACATAACAAAATTGGAGTTTATTAGGAAGGAGTTTCATACATATTCCATCATAGGGTTAAAAGAGAGGGGAAGACTTAGGAAAGTTAGCATGAATGTTGGAAATAACATAATAGCAAGCACAAGAGACTAGTGAAAAAGAAGAAGTGGGGTTGGGGATTTAGCTCAGTGGTAGAGCACTTACCTAGCAAGCTCAAGGCCCTGGGTTCGGTCCCCAGCTCTGAAAAAAAAAAAAGAAAGAAAAAAGAAAAAAGAAAAAGAAGAAGCAGTTTCAAACATTCAGTTATGCTGGCTTAGAGAAAAGGCCAAAAATGACCACTGGAGTACTGATTTGGCACAAGATGGCAGTTTTAAAAATCTTCCTATCATGAAAAACTGTTCTTCTATAACCCTGAACTTTCACTCCTCCCAAATTCCCCAACTCCTTGGCCTAGGACACAAAGCCTCATCCAGTGAACAGTTTGAGGCTTAGACTGCACACCTCCAATCTGGTTCAATCAGAAACTTTTCTAACACAGTTCTTCCTAGCCAGCCATAAGTATGAAAGGAAAGTCCTACTGAAAATGGACTATAACAATCGATTTCTTACAGTAGTGTGTATTATGAGTGCCATGCACCAATGCCAGGAAAGGACGTTTTCACTGGATGCCAGGAGGTTGAAGAGAATTCAGAAAGTTGCAGGTAGATAAGGTATGACTTATTTACCAATACACAGTCTCTAGGCATCAAGCACTCAACCACACAAAAGCATACATGGACCAAACACAGGCTAACACACACATAGATAGACACATATAAGCAGGCTACTACAGGTAGGCTAGCCTAGGCAAAAGCCAATGCTTAGACATCAAAACAATATTTATATGGAATCACACACACACACACACACACACACACACACACACACACACACACACATACACACACTGGCATTCTGCCAGGAATAGTTATGACAGATTACATCACTTAGCCACTGTTTACTTTTGGGTTCCCCTACATCCGATATGACTCATCTTGTGCTGACTCATTACCACCCACACCAAACACCCCTTGCCAAAGTCTAGCATTAGCCATTTTGGTCCTTGCTGAATATGTATACCAGTGCTATGTTGTGTAAACACAAACTGGTCTGTACAGTCCTCTCTGTTCCTAACACATAGACAAGAACAAAAGCTTAGGCTTTTTTGTTTTGTTTTGTTAGCCTTGGCTGTTGAGGAACTCATTCTGTAGATCAGCTGGCCTTAGAATCTAGAGATCCACTTGCCTCTGTCTCGAAAGTGCTGGGATTAAAGGTGTGCACCACTACCACCCCACAAATTTAGGCTTCGTAAGGAAGTCACAATTCAGTCTTTACTGAAGCCATATGTACCACCTTTAGCTAAGCAACATCTCAGGAGCTTGCTAAGGGACTTTTTCATTCGATGGGATCACAGTTGATAAGATAAAACCCTAGGTCACCTAGTTTGTAGGGGAAGTTCAAAAATGTTACCATAAACAAAAGATTAAACTTGTTTGTGAGATATCTGACAATCCCTAGGAAAGGAGTGCACCCATACTTGAAGGTCACATGCAATTCGGCCTTTCCTATGGTTCAAATGTACTTTCCTCAATTTGAAAATAGCTATTTTGGGGACTGTGGGGGAGGAGAGCTTCAAGACAGCTTTTTTTGTTTTTGTTTTTGTTTTTGTTTTGTTTTGTTTTATTTTTTGTTTTGAGCTGTCCTGGAACTCTGTCTGTAGAGCAGGCTGGCCTTGAACTCTGCCTGCCTCTGCCTCCGACATGCTGGGTTTAAGGGCATGCACCCCAACTGCCTGGCCTGAAAACGTCATTATATAAGGGAAAAGTTGTATTTGTAATTGACAGTCTTCACAGAAAATGTTGTTGATTTTGTGGAATTTTTGATTCTTGGTTGGTGTGAAACTTCAGTAGACTCTGAAGTCCTTTTCCCTCCCATGCTCCATATCTGGCTTCACTAGAATACTGACCTGTCTCTGCTCTCTTGACTCACTCTCCACACCTTCCTATTGTTTCTTAGAGCTTTGCTTCCACTAACCGCTAATGAATGCTTCATACCTCTCTTACATGCTGTGTATTCAACTCTGGGGACACTCATAGTACTCACTTTCCTTATGTGAGGTCATGCTAGACACCAACCCCTTATTGATTGTAATGGATAGCATTTTCCAGCTTCCATCCAACAATACTTTTGTCTTTGCCCATGCAGTTTGGAGGCAGAATTAATGCTATCCTCCCAAACAGCTCCAAATTGGTCCCTGTAGGGCTTGAAGTGAGTATTAACTACCAGGAGACTTCCCAAGTGAGACACAAGAACAGAGTTCAATGCAAACACAAGAGGTTTATTTTCCAGTGAGTTGGGGTCGACCTTCAATCAGCCCCTCATGGGGAGTGACTAGAAGGCAACCCTGAGAGGTTATAACAAGCAGTTTTTATACTTCTTAGAGGTACAGGTTACATCAGCAAGGTTACAGTATGTTTTATTGGCTAAGCATATTGACCTTTGAATCTATTGGCTAGCAAGCATATGACATACATTCAGACTTTACCTGGACCAGAGGGTCAGGTGACTATCAGTACATTCTGCGGTTTTTCAAGAATGTCCCTGCTCCTCCAACGAACTGTGGGTGGAGAATGGAACATGGCCTAGCCTTGACCCAAGGCAGGAAGCTGGTACTTGCCCTAATTTTGACCTGAGGCGTGGGTGTAAGGCTGGCAAAAGCCCCTAGGGTCCTTTACAGGAACCCCATAACCTTCCTACTTTCTACCAGGTCAAGCTTCTTAATAGCTCTTACACTTCAGTAAGAACTAGGGTCCTTCATTTCCCCGCTTTTCTTGTACAAGCTTCAATCTTGGAGCTATGCTCAGGGGAGTTTCTGGTGACTAACTCATTTTTTAGGTCCTGTCCTCAGGGTCTCATATTATTGGTGCAGGACCAACAGCTGTACTACACCTATTTTCTCTTTTATGAAGGCTATAAACTTGTTCAATATGCAGGGTCTACAGGTCAACAATAGCAGACAACAATAGCAGAACAATTAAAGGTCTTAACAAGGTGGATGAGGGTGGTTAGCCAAGGGGACAAGTTAAACCAAGCTTCAAACCAGTCTTTCTTTTTTTTTCTTTTTTTCAGAGCTGGGGACCGAACCCAAGGCCTTGCGCGTGCTAGGCAAGCGCTCTACCACTGAGCTAAATCCCCAACCCTTCAAACCAGTCTTGACTGTTCTCTCTCTTCTGTTTGGCTAGCCCTTCTCTTGTCTTGGCCATCATATTAAAAGGAAAATTATACAGATTTAAGGTTTAAAAATATGAAGTTAAAAGAATAAGTTTCAGAATTCACAGACTCAGGGCTAAACACTGTAAAAAGCAAGTCCAGGCAGCCCCGCCCGGACTGGACTAACAGACCATAAAGATAAAGAAAAGGAATGCAGGGGGTTGGGGATTTAGCTCAGCGGTAGAGCGCTTGCCTAGCACGCGCAAGGCCCTGGGATCGGTCCCCAGCTCCGAAAAAAAAAAAAAAAAAGGAATGCAGGAACCAGCCCAAGCTATCAAGACTCTCATAAACCATTTGGCAGGAGGGCACCTCCCCCAGCTTACTCAGAGCCACACTTTAACCAGATGTCCTTCAAACCCTGATAAGCCCCTGGCTTCTAAAATCCTGAACGCCCCAGTCAGCACATACTCTTCTGCTGTGTTGTGATCTCACTGCTATGTTTAAATGAGCCAATCACTTACAGCCGTGCCAAAAATTAGCCGCCACTGTTTGAATTAGCCAATTGTGTGTAACCGCGCCAAACCCCCTAGCCTTCCCTATATAAACCCCTGACTTTTGAGCTTTGGGGTCGACACCTCTGTCTCCTGCGCAGGATACGTGTCGGCCCAGAGATCTCTGTAATAAACCTCGCCTTTGCTTATTACATCCAAAATGGTCTCTCTGTGTCTGGTGTCCGAGATTTCCCAAGACTTAAATAAGGGTCTCTCTTCGGGGATCTTTCATTTGGGGGCTCGTCCGGGATCAGTGTTTCCTGGGATGCGCCATCCTGAGACTCGAGCTAGGTTCTTTCAATATCACAATTTGTACAACCTGGGTCCTCCAGTTTTTCTGTTTAGCCATCACTTTGGTTCTTTGCCTTTCTGAGTGAATCTGATTACTGAGTTATAGGTAGTGAAAGAATAAAAAATACAGCTAAAAAGTGAGAAGTTTAAAAATGCAACCTCACCCCTAAGAAGCCCTAAATACCTCAAATTCCAGACTCTGCCCTCTACCTGTAAGTAAAAGGTCACATTTCTTGAGCCTGCTCTCCCAGGAACAAAATAAAAGGACTTAAGATAAGGTCCTTAGATATGCAATTCCAGACCTAGTAAAGATAACAGAAAGCTTCTTCCAGGAACTAGCTGACAATAAAGTTAGATTAAAATCTTGGAGAACAATCTTGAGAAACAGGGAGTTCTCCTTGTGATTTTTCACTGGTATTCTTGTGATTTTCCAATGACACCACCCCTGCCCACTTGGGTTATGGCTTCTTCCTTTAAATACCCTTTCTCCCAGCCTCTCGGGGTCAACTCCTGTGCCCCTGCGTGGGATATGAGTCTTGACCCCAGTGCACTGGTTCCTATCAATAAACCTCATGTTTATTACAGCAAGGATGGTCTCACGTGAGTTCTTGGGGGGTTGTATCATCCCAAGACTTGAGTAAGGGTCTCCCCACTCTGGGGGTCTTTCAGTAGCATTTGCACAGAAGGTATCTCAATACCCTTGGTTCCCCTGGTAGGGCCCCTCAGTATTATAAAGTTTTACTGTGATCAAGTCCCAAGAGGAGTTCCAGTAGGTGTCTCCTGTAGTCTCACATCCCCAGACAGCGCAATAAAACTGGTCTGGACCCCCACATCGGTGAACTTCTGCCAGATTTCTTCCATAGAGGGTAAATGTAACTGGGGGGTCTCCTGCAAGTGACACCTCTGTGTGGGGAATACACATTTTATCTCTCCCTCATCCCAGAGCCCGCTTTCTCCCACATGGGCAGTTTGCTTCCTCCAGCACTCCCGTCATGGGTGGGGATGCCCCACAAGCCAAGTCCCTCTGCCAGATGACACAGGTCAAAAGTGAGGTTGGGCCACCAGGTGTTGAGGGGGTTGGAGGCAGTCAGGGAGGCAACCTCATCTCCAGTTCCAGTGGAAACCACACTCCAGGTTTGACAGACCAGCACATGGGGGCAGCAGGAGTCCCCAGGGAGTGGGGCATCTGCAGGTTTCACATGAGATGCATGTACCAGGGCTGCAATGCATACACCAGGCCTGCAATACTGTCTACCTTTAGGACTGTACGAGTGGTTAACAGTACCAGGAAGGGTCCCTTCCACTGGGGTTCCAGCAAATATGCCCGATGCCTCTGGATGTAAACCCAGTCACCAGTTTGGAAAGGGTGAGGGGTCTTTGAGTTCCTGGAGCATATAAGGCAGACAGTTTGGGACAAATCTCTTGTTGTCTTGACTGAAAGGCTTGGAGCCTCAAGAAGAGGTTCCTATCAGTGAGTTTGGATACCTCTAGGGAGGGCCCAGTGAACACCAAGGGAGTTGAGGTACCAAACAGGATATCAAAAGGGGTCAGGTTAAGATGGTAGGGGTTGTTCTGGGCTAGGAAAAGGGCCAGGGGAAGGAGCACCACCCATTCAGCACCAGTCTCCAAGGTCAATTCAATTAAGATCTATTTTAGGTTTCTGTTCATTCTCTCTACCTGCCCTGAGCTCTGGGGACAGTATGTACAATGGAGCTTCCAATTAGTCCCCAATATCTTTGACAATTCCTGACTTACCTTAGAAACAAAAGCAGGACCATTCTCCCATTACCTTGGGCACTCTGAACCTTGGGAAAATTTCTTCTAATATTTTCTTGGCTACCACAGTAGTTGTTTCCTGCTTGGTAGGGAAAGCCTCAACCCATCTAGAGAAAGTATCTATAATCACTAGGAGGTATTTGTAACCATAGTTTCCTGACTTAACTTCTATGAAACCAACCTCCCAATATACATACCCCAGGTTGTTCTTTCTTAGGTCTCTTGCCCTGTTTGCTCTTGGTTGCATAAGCATTTACTTGCTGACATACCTAACACTGTTCTACTGTCTCTCTGGCTAAAAACCTAAGGTCTATTACTTATACCTTAACTGCGTAGATGAGCTTCTTATCCCCTAAATGAGTCCATTTGTACATTTGGCAAAGTGAGTCGATTACAGCCTGGTCAATCGATGGTGCCCCCATGTCTGAGGGTACATTCTTTCTGGCTTCCTGCATTATCCTCTCTCACTCTCTGGTCATGAAGAACACTCTCATGAATTTTGGATATCATCCCAGGTGGGCTGATGAGTAAATAAAACAGTCTGAGATTAATCAGCCCCTTGGTGTTATCTGAAAAGAAGGGTGTTGGGCCCTCCAGTTGTACAAGTGGGCTGAAAAGAAAGGCTAATATTGCATGGCCTGATTGCCATCCTCATCTATGGGCCTGTAAGCTCAGAGGGGGAGGACTACTGTTGTATTGTGTGAAGTGGCCCTTTTGCTCTGGGTCTCCATGGCCTTTCCTGGTTCTGAGGGTCCTTCTCCACCTTTCCCCCTTGCTGGGGCTGGAAGACGGGGTTAAAGGGATGCTGGATGAGGGCTCAAGGGAGATCCTTGAGGAGTGGCCATGGGAACTGGGGCCATGGTCGGAGGTGGTAAGGGGGTGGAAGATCCGTCAGCAGCAGATCCACTGTGGAAGACTCCTGGAGGATGTTCTTTACAGACTTGTTGGTCTCTACAGGGTTCTTTTCCTTCATGGCCAGGACCTGTAAAAGTCTTGGAGATAAAAAAGCTTAATAGCTCTTACACTTCAATAAGAACTATCGTCCTTCACTCCTTCCTGGGAGTCTAATGTGCTTTAAATTGGGCCTGTGAGCTCACTTGGGAATCTCCAGCTTGGTAAATGGTAGACCCCTGCAAGCTGGACTTCTGCAGAATAAAACGTTCTTTGCTTTTGCATACTATTTGAGTCCGGGGTATCATTCTTCTTCTAATCAGAGAATCTTACATTAGGTTATCTCCACTGCTAGAGAAATGAGCTAATTCAAGCCAGATTAGATTTTATTAAAGCCCGGTTTATTGAGAAGCTGCTCTCTGGTGGGTGAGTTCACTATCCCTAAGGACCAAGGACAGGGAAGTCTCCATGGGGAAAGGGAGGGTTAGGGGAGGTAGGGTACTCACAAGTGCTCAGAAAAAGAAAAGAGGAAAGGAGAGGAGAGGAGAAGAGAGGAGAGGAGGGGAAAAGAGAGGAGAGGAGAGAGCAATGTGTTTGATTTATGTAGTGGAAGGGCAGCCCAACCCCTGGGCTGGAAAGTTCAGGGTTAGGGGCAGGGTATGCCAGGTAGGGACTGAGGGATTCTGGAAGAACCTGGAGGCTAAGTCTGCTTATGTGCCTTAGTCCGTTGTCCCCTGTCTGAAACCAAATTCTAGATTGTCTTACTGGTCCTTGTTTCAGTGTACCTCAGTGGTTTTCAACCTTCCTAAAGATATGACCCTTTAATACAGTTCCTTACTTTGTGGTGACCACGAGCCATAAAATTGTATTCGTTGCTACTTCACAACTGTAAATTGGCCACTGTTATGAATTGTAATGTAAATATCTGATAGGATATCTGATGTGTGAGCCTCAAAGGAACCCAGGGGTTGAGAACTGCTGTCTTGCTCCAGCAAGTAATGAGGAACATTGCTACTGCTTTCAATGGAAAGCTGTTTTGTTTTTTTTTTTTCCCCAGAGATGCTAACTTCTATTTCACGATGTTGCTTCACCCTTCAGGCTGCAGGTCCTCCTGCTGAACTGAAAGAGTCAGAGTTGGGGTCTATCTAAGGCCAGTGGGAAAGTTCCACCGTGAACCTCCAAGCTCAAAGACACCTCCCTTCTAGGGAGTAGGTAGCTCCTGTAGCAACTGCAAGCAAAGCTGTCAAACAAATTCACCTGTAACTTGCAACAGACCTCTCCTTGATTCCCAACCATCCCCCACACTTGGGAAAGTCCAGAATGATCCACTGATCATGAGTCAGCTTGGAGTTCACTTTGCCCCATCAATAATACCCTGCCTAGTTACCAATTGTTTGAATTCTGCCCCAGTTGTTTGCAAGGTATATAACTCCCTGTCAGAGTCTGCTCGGGGTTGTCTCCCCTTGAAGTGGGAGGACGTCGACATGCCGGAATTAAAACTATTCTTGCTATTGCATCAAGCACTGTCTCTGTGAGTCTCATTCAAAAGGTCCTGGAAGAAGAAGTTCAATTCAGACCTCACAGAACAAAGGGTCCATCCAATAAGGCTTTGTTCTCCCAGAAGGATAATGACTTACCTCTCTGTCTTCAGCCTGAAGGAGAGTAAGAAACATTAAGCATTAGAGTTTATCTGCCTCTGTCAAACACTATAAAACTTTTCAAATTCAAATATTTTCATCTTTCTCACCTAGTAAAACCTTTATGCAAATGTTTGAATTTTCTCTCACCTGCTAAAACCTTTGTTTACACTAAGGACCCACTGCATTCTCCTAACTGGAGTGACTTCAACAGCAAACTCTTTCTGCTTTCTTTCATTCCCTTATCCCCAATTCTTTTAAAACTAATCAATCATGAAGACTGGAATGTTGCACTGCAGCTGGTGGGAAAAAGACAGTTACCACTTGGGTTACAATGTAAAGCACCTTCTGATCAGAGGTCAAGTCTCACCTGCTGAGACACTTAGAATGGAGGAGTAGAGGTCACTCTTAATGCTGAATAGAAAGTCTGCATTGCACCCCAACAACTGACTGGGGAACTTGCCCTAATCATGGGGCCCCTGGCCTCACCATTCTTTGTCTTTTATGCACAAACTATATCCTGGTAACCAAGAACAGTTAGTAAGAAGTGAGATTACAGAAGCCAAAAGGCAAGGTTAGTACATTTAGGGATCCTGGAACTGTGGAATAGGTCCTTGATGGATAAAGTCTTTGTTCCTGTTGTGGCAGTGGTTGAGGCCTATGTGCCGGGTTTTAGGATCAGAATGACTGCTCTAAGGTCTCAGGACCTGTTGTAGGTGTCTGTTTCTTTTTGACTCTCTAATTACTTCTAACAGGAGGATGAGATAGGTTTGACAGATACTCCTTAAATAGTTAAAAAGCTCACCCACAGAGAGGTAACCAGTTGATCCAAAATAAATAAGAAGGTGCTAGGTCTTTTTCTAAATGCAGTGCCTGTGCATATAAATGAGAAGGTCATGCTCTTTAACAAAAGCAGTTTCTGTGTGCCTGCTTCAGTCAGACTGAAGCCACATTTCTTCCAGTCACATATCTGTTTCAGAGTACATAAATTGACAACATGAATACTCCATGGCACAGTTAAGGGGAAGATATGAGAGAGAGAGAGAGAGAGAGAGAGAGAGAGAGAGAGAGAGATGCCAGAGGCACCTGTAAGAGTCCAGAGCAAAGAGAGAAAGACTGAACACGACCAGTGGACTGGACCTGACCAAGGTTGTCTTTGAGATATAAGATAGAGAACAGAGAAAGCATAGCGGCAGTAGCAGGAGCTCAGCAGAGAGGACATAGAATAGCAGGGTCGAATGGAGGATTAGTAATGAGCTAGAGGGAGAGAGACAAGGGGAGGAGGTGAGAGGGGCTTCTCTTTCCATGCTTCTATGGACTTTGAAATGTGTAACGGACACTTGCAATCCTGAAGGATCCTGGAGACCAGCATGAACTTTGATATGCTAACAGGCAGCACACAGCCATTTGTCCCTTTGTCTGGGGGGTGGGGTGGGAGGGGCGTGGGAGGGGTGTAAGGGACATTTCCTTTTGGTGGATGGGAACAGGTTTCACAAGTTGCTGAGGAATGCTGGCTTTTCTCTGACTGCCAGAAATCCTCCTATAGTCCGGGTTAAGATCATTGGACAACTTTTTGGAGTTTGAAGAATTGGAGTTTTCTATGGATCAGAGGTCTATGAGCATGAAGCTCAGGACTCTTGCCTGGATGCAAGTAAAAGAGACCCCCTTCCTTCTCCGGATAGTGTAGTATTAGACTATGGATACAGGAAGCATCGTAATCCTTGTTTATTCTGCCACCGAAGAGAGACAACTGATAAGAAAGCTAGCAAAGAAAGCAGGGAGGGCTGGAAAGATCAATGGTAATGAGAGGATACCAATTCCAGAGACTATCCTAAACCTCAAGCTCTAACCCCCACCTGAACTCCTTGTTCTCACTGAACTGTTTTAATCATGTGACTTAATCAATACACATGTTGGTAGGGTGAATGCTGCGGTGTTGGCTAGAGTTCTTTGTTATGTGAATTAAACTCCCCCTGCTGTTCAGACTAAAGAATTCCAAGAGAAGTTGCTGAGGTATAGCTTACAGGCCACTCCACTAGGCTCCTTCCAGGGACTCAGCAACAGCTTACATCATCATCCACCAGGTGTGGGCTGCATATAAAAGGACTGCCCTCCACTCCTGGGTGCTCACTTTCTCTGTTCCCACGTGTTCTCTCTCTCTCTCTCTCTCTCTCTCTCTCTCTCTCTCTCTCTCTCTCTCTCTCTGTGTGTGTGTGTGTATACGCGTGCTTGTCTACTCATCTGCCTGCCTCTACCTCTTCTCCAGGTCTCTAGGTCCTCACCCCCCTCCCAATAAACCTCCTTTATACCAGATCTGTTGCATGGTGTAGTTACTCAGGGACATTCCTTGGCATGGAAACAACAGGTACCCCCTCATGACATTGTATTTTATAATGGCAGTTATGTTTAATTAAATGTATTTTAGCTCCTGAAATCTTTTATTTATCTAAAAATGGAACCTTTCAAAATAATCCCACACAATCCAGTTGTGAGTTCCTTCCAGAGAGCAACTAGAAAGGGTTGGCACCTGTTCTCAGAGACCATGAGAACTATAACCACATAAGCAGATATCATGACAAAACCTTCATTATTGTCTCTGTTCTCCAAAGGGCCAGCATATCCTCCTACACATTGTTTATCTCCTATAAGTACCAGTTTGCACCCCACCTCTAAGTTGCTTTCCCATTTGTTCTCTCCCTCCCCTTTAGGGTACTAAGCTCCAAATGCTAAGGACCCTATAACTTTAATTTTTTTCAAAACCTGTTTTTAATGATGGTTTTAAAAACTTTAACCTCCCTTTTAGCCCACCACCCACCAGTGGTAGTGGAAAAGAAAGGATACTGGTGTGGGGGTGAGTGGACCTGCTTAGAAAGGGTTCTTTGGAACAATTCCTGTCATTGCTAGGGAATGGACAGTTAGTTTGGCAGCTCGATTCACTCACAAACATTTTACAGATATATCAGCAGTCCAGTTCAGTACATTTGGGATAGGAAACATGAATCAGCAGTGGTGGTACTACCTAGCAGAGACAGCTAGGCCTCAGTTTTGCACTAGTCAATAGGATAGGCCCAGAGGGTCACCAGGAGAAGTTCTCAGCTTTGCCTCTCTCAGCAAAGTGAAAATCAGCTAAGACATGAGACCAACAAGCATTGCACAGCTAGCTCTACAAGCAAGTCTATTTCAGTCTCCGTCACTGTCCATGGAGTCCTTTTATACTTCCTCCAAACATCATGTGTCCTCCATGGGTCTTGCCTCAGCACCTGTCTTGCCTCAGCACATGTGTCTATCTCAACTGATATCATTGTACCAATCAGCCTGAATGCATGGAAGCAGCCAGAAACTGCAGGACACCACGAGGAGTTTTTTTTTTTTTTGTTGTTGTTGTTGTTGTTTATTTTTTGGCACATTTCTCTCTATGAAGCAAACCATACAAATCCCAACAAATGGAACTTAGCCACACAGTGTAAGGCAGACCAATACATATATGTCATTAGCAAAGACTCCTTCATTATGTGTCCTTTCATGTACTTACTTTAACAGAACATTCTTTCTCCTGTTTTTGCTTCAGCTAAGCGTTCCTTCATGTGTTTGCCCCAAGAAAACACCATCCAACCAATTTTCCAATGAGCCCTTACATTTCCACTTCAGAATATCATTGAATCAAAGCTGCTCTGGCAAGGGATCACATCCAAAGACCTTCTATGATACAGGCAGAATGCAGACATATCCTAGATTACAGTATGATCTGGGTAGAAAACAGACACTCCCTTAGTATACATTAATCTCTAAACAATGAAGTTAAGGCTAGTTTGTAGAAGAAAGTAGCATGTTAATGGTGTGTATTGCTGCCATGGACTTTGGTGCCCAGCCCAAGTCATGTATTCACAAAGCTTGGGTACGGCTCTCATTTCACCCCTTCATCTAAGGAAATAAAAGTGACATTTTCACACATGTCTTAGATATGTTAGTTGGTGGTTGCTAATCTGCCGGAATAATGCTCATCCCCTCAATCACAGAACCTAAGAGGGTAAAGAAAAAATGTTTCCTTTCAACAAAGCCACCTTGAGTTGTCAGTGACTGAAAAGCAAAGACAATGAAGCATATTGACTATCTTATTTTCCTCCTTTCATCCATGAAACACATTCCCTATCATTCTTGGATCCATTGTATGCCTTATGAGTCTTTGTAGCTAATGAAATATAGGGATCATCCAACACAAGCCAATTTAGAGTTCCTGCTTGTTTTTAGTATATAGCCAGAATATAAAGGCTGGGGAGCTAAGTGGATGACAGCAACACAAGGTGGAAGGTCATTAGGTCTCTGAATGATTACACTGAGCACATCACTGCGCTTACCTTCAGTGGCCTGAGTAGAGTAGAGCAAAGAATAATCATTTATTGACTGAGATTTAAGAGTTGTTAGTTATTAAAACTATAATTACTAATCCTGGTAAATAATAAAAGTGGTGATCTGCTGTACACATACACACACACACACACACACACACACACACACACACAGACACACACACACTAAACATGGCATAACAGTTCACTTATCATAATGCTGATGTAGCAGACTGGGCAACTGAAAACTGGTATTAAGCAATAGCTAAACTGTTATTTTACTTCAGAACACAGATAACCATCTTGATAAACATAACTCCAGGATGGGATTTGTAAGGGTGGGAATGGGAGGAGGGGAGTGAAAGGTGAAGTGGAAGTTTTTGAATACGTCAGGTGATACACACTCATATGTTGTTTTGCTGAGGCAAGATCAGTGGGAGGACAGGTGATGTCTGGAGAAAGTATGAATAAGAGTCAATGAACACTGATGGTGCACCTGCATAGCTAGCCTTGCAACGCTGTGTTAGTCTCTTGTCTTTATCTTTGCTGGTCTTCATTTTGTGGAGAGAGGCATGGTAGAATACTTTGGGCATCCTGGCTGGTCTGGTTGCTCCTGCTGATTTGTGCCAATTCAGTGGAGGCCTGGAGGTTTCTGTTGGATCATGACATCTCTGCTGATTTGTTTGCTATCCTGATACTACTGAACTGGACTGTTGGTATCCTGACAAACAGATTGAAATTGCCCTGAAGGAACTACATCTAAACAGTTCCACATTCCCTAGTCCTGTTTATCATCTTTTCTCCTCTACTTTTGGGTAGTGGGGCTAGAAGTGGGGGGTCAAAGGGTTTAAAAACCCTTATTAAAAATAGGTTTTAAAAATAATAAAAGTCTACAGAGGGTACTGTGATTGGGATATAATGCAAATAAAAATAAATCATTTACTGAGAAAATACATTATAACTCCAAAGAAAAGCTCAGACTAGCAGATATTGGAACACATATATTGGAATTGAAACACAGAAGACTAGCCTACCCCTTGAATAAGGTTTAAACCAAATTTGTGAAACATTCCATATTAAAGAAAACATGTTTGGGGAACATGTATATAGATATAGATATAGATATAGATATAGATATAGATAGACATAGATATAGATATAGATATATACATATATGTAGAAATAGATAGATAAATAGATAGATATAGGGGTGTGTGTGTGTGTGTGTGTGTGTGTGTGTGTGTGTGTGTGTGGGTGTGTGTGTATGTGTGTCCATGTCTGGAGGCCAGAGAATAATACCACACATGAAATCTCACAATCAGCTACAACACTAATTCCAGAGGATTCAGTGCTCTCTTCTGGCCTCCAAATGCATCGCACACCTGTGGCACACAGACTTGCTGGAAAAATATTCAAGCACATAAAATAAAAATAAACAAATCTTTTAAAAGACAGAATCAAAGCTATGCCTACATCCTGCTTCTCTTGGAAATACATCATTCCCGAAGCAGTGCAGATACTAAATTATAAAGGAGTCCCTGTTTTCTATTTCTTAGGAGAGCAAGTTGTTTGTGGATATTTTTGACAAGAGTCTTCACATGGAGATAGATTTTTAGTGTATCAGAGAAATGGGTGACTGCAATTTGCAGTTATTTCTCCTTAGTGTTACTTTCAACCAAGCATTGAGAAAATACTGAACAGCTCTGAATTTAAAATTCACATACATATACACAACACACATGTGCGCACACACACACACACACACACACACACACACAGAGAGAGAGAGAGAGAGAGAGAGAGAGAGAGAGAGAGAGAGAGAGAAATCTAGGAAACAAAGATTCATTGTTGTTAATTGAACACAGCTCCGCATGTCTTGATAATCAACAAAACTGGAGGTAGCTACTGAATTTTAAAACATGCAAAAAACTAACTGGATAGAAAATCACTCCACCTGGTGCTTGGAGTATTGCCAGAGCAATCAATGCTAGGAATAAGGATGAGGTTGTCTTCAGAAAGTAATTTATATTCTGCTGTAAACTACAAATGGGCTGCCAATGTTCCAGAGTTCAATACCATAAATCATAGCAGCAGTTATTTAGCCTAGAAAATACTATATTTCACAATCACACTTCCCCTAAAATCTGCATGCCAAAGTATCCATGGGGAATCAAGATATTAATTTCTTATTTTGGAGTAGCCCACCTAAAACCCTGTAGGCTTAGATTTTTTTCAAGACCTATTTTATTTGGAGTTCTTAAACTCTTCAACTTCCCTTCTAACCCACCAACCAGAGGTAGGGGAAAAAGAAGGTTAAAGAAAAGGGGCTTGTGGCCATGTTTAGTAGTAGTTCTTTGGGGGCAATTCCACTCTTCATTGTTACAATACCAGCAGTCCAGTTCAATAGCAAAAACCAAACATGAGTCAGTACCAGCAACTCAATCCAGAAGAAACTGCGAGACACTGCTGAATGAGCACAAGTCTGCAGAAGCAGCAGGAAGCAGCCAGAATACCTCGAGAAGTTCTTTGGCATGCTTCTCTCTATGAAGTCACAACAAGCAAAGATCAGTGAAGACCAGTGAAGCGTTGCAAGGTGAACCAACACAAAAGTCTCTTCTCACAGGGTATGGGGTTATATTCTTATTCTTTTTAAACATCAGGTGCCCTCTCAAGTGTCTACTCCACCAAAGCAGCATATGCCTTCACAAGATAGCTGCCAGAAAACATCACGTGTTTATTCTCAGCAAAACATCCTCTCACAAAAGAGTTTCCAGAAAAACATCACATGACACAACTAAGCCTCCAAGAGCTCAGAAATTTCCACTTCATATTCCCCTTTCTGTTAAAAAAAAAAAGACAGTATCTTTTTCTCTAACATTAACAATCTACTTACAAAAGAAATAATACAAACTGTCTTCTCACAATTGCTTCCTGTTGAATTGGGGCAAAGAATTCCAGTTTTACCCCTGCTCTGAAATGGTTAATCTTAAAACAGCTAGCTGTAGCTGAAGGACCCTAGTTCTTACTGAAGTGTAAGAACTATTAAGAAGCTTGACCTGATAGAAAGTGGGTAGGTTATGGGATTCCTGTGAAGGACTCTAGGGGATTTTGCCAGCTTTACACCCACTGCTTCAGGTCAAGATTAGGGCAAGTACCAACTTCCTGCCTCTCAGATCAAAGCTAGGCCAAGTTCCATTTTCCACCCACAATTCTCAGGAAGAGAAGGGACATTCTTGAAAAACTGCAGAATGTACTGATAGTCACTTGACTCTCTGGTCCCAGGTAGAATTCGAATACATGCTTGCTAGCCAATAGATTCAAAGGTCAATATGCTTAGCCAATAAATTTAAACTGTAATCTTGCTGATATAACCTGTACCCTTAAAAAGTACAAAAACTGCTTGTTATAGCCATTGGGGGTCACCTTCTAGTCACTTGCCACAAGAGGCTGATTGAGGGTCAACCCCGACGCGCTGGAAAAATAAATCTCTTGCATTTGCATGAACTCTATTCTCATGTCTCACCCGTGTGTGTGTGTGTGTGTGTGTGTGTGTGTGTGTGTGTGTGTGTGTGTGTCTCCTGGTAGTTAAGACTCACTTCAATACTTACATAGCATTTATTGTCCAGTCTCTGTGTTATCCTGTCTCTATGTTGTCTGTCAAGTCCATGTGTTTCCAGTCTTAGTGTTATCTGTCCAGTCTCTGTGTTGTCTGTCCAGTCTTGGTGTTGTCCAGTTTCTGTGTTGACCAAGCCAGATCAGTAAGTCAATGGGTTCTCCTGTAGTGGGGGTTGGGGAGCAAGGATTAAAAAGAAAAAGACAATTAGACAACACTGTAGCATGACCCCAGACAGTTCTGAGGCTGAAGTCAGTTTTTTTTCCCATTCTGCTTTTATACCATTTTAATTACATGCAAATAATAAGGTCAGTTTTAGGTTAAGGAAAAAACAAGGCACTAAACACAAATAGTCAAGGGACAAGAAAGGCAATAAACGAAGTTGCATGATCACTGTTCTTAGGGGCTTATCAGGATGACCAAGATATCTGAGCCTATATTCCTGTCCTAGACCAAAGTCAAATTTTTGCCCTAAGCTTGCTTCTTTGCTAGCCCCAAATCAGATTCCTGCCTGAATTAACTTCCCTGTCCTGGCCCAATGTCAAATTCCTGTCAAGTTTCTAGAAGTGGCCGAAAAAGCTCTCCAAACAGTGTGAACAATCATTCGAACTAGCCCTTTTGAAGTTGATTTGCATGCACATTTTGGAGAAACCAGTAACTGAGACAGCCTGTGAGCATGAATCACCTAGGCTATTTGCTCTGTGAAGACATTTTTATCTCAGCTGATAAGAGGTTTCCTCCTGATCAGATCTAATCTTTATAAGTTTTGTTGGTGGCCATATTTTTTTTAATTCCCTGTAGACATATAAATATAACCACATCCCCATCTTAAAACTATTGCAGGTTTCCATTCTAATGTCAACACATCCTTATAGTATATAGGATGGCCTAGTTCCTCAGTTTTGTTTTTCCCAATAACCCAGTGTCTCTCAGTTGCTATTGTTCCTTTTTCACTAACATTAAGAAAATTTAGAGTTACAAAAGCACTATTTAGTCTGTCCCCGACAGGTTTTACTCTCCCTTTTTGTTTAATAAGCATCTCTTTTATGACTCGATGAAGTGGAAACATAATTTCTTTGGAAAATCAAATGATGTTCTGTTGGGGCACATAAGTGATAAGGATGTTTTGCTGGAGCTGACACAGGTGAAAGGATGTTTTGATATAGCAAACATGTGAAAGGACCTATGATGGAGTATAAATATGACCAACAGACAGTGGGAGACAAGCACTGAGCATTGGTTTGGTTTGGTTTGCTCTGCCTTGCTACTCTTCACTAATGGCATGCATGTATTGGGCTGTCTTACATAGTGTTGTTGAGTTCAACTTGTGCTAATGCTGGCATTGAAATGCTGGCCTAGGAACTGCTCATGAGGTTCCTGTGGCAGCCTGGCACTTCTACAGCCTCTACTCAGGCTGGTTTCATGTGTGGTGTCTGCCTGCCTAGAGGACTGGTCTGCAGCTGCTGAATCGTATTTGATGTTTGCTACAGGACTGAACTGCTGCCAAAGAAGATTGTGCTCACCGCCAAAGAGCTATTGCTAAACAGGTCCACTTCCCCTATATCCTAATAACTTTTCTCTTCCATTACCTCTGCTCAATGGTGGGCTAGAGGAGACAAGGAGCCCTTATTAAAAGTAGGGTGTAAAAATTTTATGTCTATACTATTATTGGCTCTCTCTATAACTGCTTGTCCTGTGGGATCATTTGGTATATCAGTAGAATGCTTTATATTGTAATATGCAAAGAATTGGTTCATCTTATCAGATGCATATACAGGAGCATTATCAGTCTTAACTTGTGCAGATATCCCTGTAATTGCCATTATTTCCAGTAAGTATGTAATTATAAAATTAGCCTTTTCAGAACTTAAAGCTGTTGCCCATTGAAACACTTAATATATGTCAATGGTATGGTGTATATACTTTTGTTTTTCAAATTCTGCAAAATGAAAAATGTCTATCTGCCAGGTGTAATTTCTTTTGGTACCCCTAGGATTATGACCATCAGGTAATGGAGTTTGGTTCTTAGAGAACAGATAAGACATTTTATTATTATTATTACTTTGGTGTGTTGCAAAGTGATAGAGATTTTTTTCTTTAAATCTTTCCCATTAATATAAGGTTTCTCATGAAGTTTTGAGACTTCTAACACATTTCCTATTAGTAATTGGTCAATTTTGTCATTTCCTTGAACTAATGGACCTGGCACACCTGTATGACACTGAATATGACTAATATGTAATAGATGGCTTCTACTTCTGAAGGCTTGTTGCAATTGCGTAAGTAATAAAGTTAATTCTGAGTTATCAGGAACATATTTAGCAGTCTCCATATGCAAAAATCAACTCTTTCTGCATATAAAGAATCAGTAATTATATAGGAGATTCAGAATGATCTAATACCATAAGGATTGCATACAATTCTGATTTTTTACCTGAGGTATGTGAACTTTTGACCACCTTGCTTATTTTGTCTGACTTATAACCTGCCATCCCTGTCTTATTTGCATCAATACAGAATGTTGATGTCTCTGGAATTGATATCTATTTACAATACATGGAAGAATCCAATTAGTCCTTTTTATAAACTATATATGTTTGTTTTTCAGATATTTGTTATTAACCTTGCCCATATTGTTCCTATAAGCTCTTTGCCAATCTTCATTGATCACCCATAATGACATAATCCCAGCACTTTTAAGAGGTACTAATATTTCAGCCAGATCTGTGCCGACAATTGGCATAGTCTTATTCTACCTTTTATAATTAATTTGGAAATCCTTTCTATATATGTCTTCATTTTTTACTTTGTTTATGAGCTAAGAAAATCCATTCCATAATACTATCTTCACTTTGCATAATGAACCAAGTAGGAGAAAGAGTTGAAGCTAAAATGACCAGAATACAATCAAGTTTAGGATTGATTCAATCCATATATGCCTCATGCAGTCTTTGTTCTACAAGAAATAACTCTTTTTCTGTTTCAGCTGTTAGTCATATTGGACTGTTTAAATCTGAATCTCCTTTTAATGTTTGAAACAGATAACTTAAATGTACTTAATACAGTTATAGGCCTCAACCAGTTAATATCTCCTGTTAATTTTTGAAAATTGTTATGAGTTTGATATTGGTCCCTACAGTTTGTCATTTTGCATTTCTGCCTTGCAGTTGGGGTATTGGAATGCTGCAGATGTGACTCACAGGGGAGGCAAACACAGTCGTGTTAGGCTGTTCCTTTCTTACCCCTGGCTTTTTGGATTGCTGACACGCCAATCAGGGAAGGTGAAACAATCTAAGATAGGGGTTCAACTTGTGTTTCTCTGGGTGAGAAACAGCAGGGGCTAGGATTGAGGCTGGGATTCTCAAACTCCTCTGCACCCAGACACTGCTAGGAACTGTAAGGAGTTGGGAACAGTGGGCCTGAGATAAGCCCAAGACGAGGAGAATCCAACTTTAGCTCTGAGTAAGTTGCAGAAGTATGGAGGGCTGGTAGAGGATTCTTCCACTGGAGACTTAGGCCTTGCTCTGTATGATGAAGGGCCCACCCTCACCCCCGTGGTAGTCATTGAAGAAAAGGACAGTCCTTGTTTGTCCAAACTGTTTTATTTTGATAGATGAGGATACATTTGCCTTACTCAGGGTAAAACAGAGATTAAATACTTTTTACAGGAAGGGATACCCAGGAAGGGAAGCTCATTGGCAAAAAATTTAGGGCCTATCCGGATGCCTCACGGAGAGGCTACATGACTGGTTGTCACAGTCCTATTAGTGGATGTCATGGTCATATACTTAGTTTCTCTATGTCTCTGTTTAGTTTATGTTTCCATGATCTGTCCATTGATGAGAGTGGAGTGTTGAAATCTCCTATTATTGTGTGAGGTGCAATGTGTGCTTTGAGCTTCAGTAAGGTTCCTTTTATGAATGTAGGTGTCCTTGCATTTGAAGCATAGATATTCAGGATTGAGAGTTCATCTCGGTGGGTTTTTCTTTGATGGATATAAAATGTCCTTCCTTATCTTTTTTGATAACTTTTGGTTGAAAGTATTTTATTCCATATTAGAATGGCTACTCTAGCTTATTTCTTGGGACCATTTGCTTGGAAAATTGTTTTCCAGCCTTTTACTCTGAGGTAGTGTCTATCTTTGTCACTGAGATGTGTTTCCTGTATGAAGTAAAATGCTGGGTCCTGTTTACATATCCAGTCTGTTAGTCTATGCCTTCTTATTGGGGAATTGAGTCCATTGATGTTAAGAGATATTAAGGAATAGTGATTGTTGTTTCCTGTTATTTTTGTTGTTAGAGGTAGAATTATGTTTGTGTGGCTTTCTTTGGATTTCGTTGCAATGAGATTAGTTTCTTGCTTTTTCTAGGGTGTAGTTTCTCTCCTTGTGTTGGAGTTTTCCATGTATTATCCTTTGTAGGGCTGGTTTTGTGGAAGGGTATTTTGTTTTTTGTTTTTTGTTTTTTTTTTTTTAGATTTATTTATTTACTATATATAAGTACACTGTAGCTGTCTTCAGATGCACCAGAAGAGGGCATCAGATACCATTACAGATGGTTGTGAACCACCATGTGGTTGCTGGGATTTGAACTCAGGACCTCTGAATGAGCAGTCGGTGCTCTTAACCACTGAGCCATCTCTCCAGCCCGGAAGGGTATTTTGTAACTTTGGTTTTGTCATGGAATATCTTGGTCTCTCCATCTATGTTAATTGAGAGTTTTGCTGGATATAGTAGCCTGTGCTGGTATTTGTGTTCTTCGTGTCTGTGTGACATCTTCCCAGGATCTTCTGCCTATCATAGTCTTTGCTGATAAGTCTGGTGCAGTTCCGTGAGGTGTACCTTTATATGTTACTTGACCTTTTCCCCTTTACTGCTTTTAATATTCTTTCTTTGTATTGTGCATTTGGTGTTTTGACCATTATGTGACGGGAGGAATTTCTTTTCTGGTCCAATCTATTTGGAGTTCGGTAGGCTTCTTGTATGTTCGTGGGCATCTCTTTCTTTAGGTTAGGGAAGTTTTCTTCTATAATCTTGTTGAAGACATTTACTAGCCCTTTAATTTGGGAATCTTCTATCTTTTCTATATCATCCTCACGTTTGAGCTTCTCATTGTTTCCTGGATTTCCTAGATGTTTTGGGTTAAGAGCTTTTTGCATTTTACACTGTCTTTGACAGTTGTATCAATGTTTTCTATGGTATCTACTTCCCTTGAGAGTCTTTCTTCTATCTCTTGTATTCTGTTGGTAATGCTTGCACCTGTAACTCCTGATCTCTTTCCTAGGTTTTCTATCTCCAGGTTTCTCTCCCTTTGTGATTTCTATTATTGTTTCTATTTCCATTTTTAGATCCTGGATGGGTTTGTTCAATTCCTTTACCTGTTTGGTTGTGTTTTTCCTGTTTGTTTTTGTTTCCTCTTTAAGGTCTTTCACCTGTTTACCTGTGTTGTCCTGTATTCTTTAAGGTAGTTATTTATGTTCTTCTTAATGTCCTCTAACATCATCATGAGTTATGATTTTAAAGCAAAATCTTGCTTTTCTGGTGTGTTCCAGTATCCAGGGCTTTTTGTGGTGGGGGAACTGGGTTCTGATGATGCTAAGTGGACTTGGTTTCTATTGCTTATGTTTTTGCCCTTGCCTCTTGCTATCTGCTTATCTCTCGTGTTAGCTGGTCTTGCTGTCTCTAACAGTGGCTTGACTGTCCTATAAGCCTGTGTGTCAATGTAAGGCTCGAAGTGAGTCTTAACTACTGGGAGACCCCCCAAGTGAGACAGGAGAACAGACTTCGATGCAAAGGCAAGAAGTTTACTTTCCAGCACATCGGGGTCAACCTTCAATCAGCCCCTCATGGCCAGTGCCTCACAGGCAACACCAAATGGCTATAACGAGCAGTCTTCATACTTTTTAAGGGTATAGGTTACATCAGCATGGTTACAGGTTAAACTTATTGGCTAAGTATATTGACCTTTGAATCTATTGGCTAGCAAGCATATGACATGCATTCAAACTCTATCTGGGACCAGAGGTTCAGGTGACTATGTCAGTACATTCTTTGGATTTTCAAGAATGTCCCTGCTCCTCCTGAGAACTGTGGATGGAGAATGGAACTTGGCCTAGCCTTCACCCGAGGTGGGAAGCCGGTACTTGGCCTAATCTTGACCAGAGGCGGTGGGTGTTAAGCTGGTAAAAGCCCTTGGGTCCTTCACAGGAACTATATAACCTACCTACTTTCTACCAGGCCAAGCCTATTAATAGCTCTTACACTTCAGTAACAACTAGGGTTCTTTATTCCCCCCATTTTCTTGTACAAGCTCCAATCTTGGAGCTATGCTCTGGGGTCTCTGGTGACTAACCCATTTTTTAGGTCCTGTCCTCAGGGTATTACAGGGTCTAAAGATCAACAATAGCAGAATAATTAGGGTCTTAACAAGGTGGATATGAGGGTGGTTAGCCAAGGGGATGAGTTAAAACAAGCTTCGAACCAGCCTTGACTGTTCCCTCTCTTCCATTTGACTAGTCCTTCTCTCAACTTGGCTATCATACCACAATTTGTACAACCTGAGTCCCAAGTTTTCTCTTTAGCCATCTCATTGGTTCTTTGCCATTCTGAGTGAATCTGATTATTGGGTTATAGGTAGCATTTTCACAGAAGGTATCTCGATACCCTTGGCTCCCCTGGTCAGGCCCCTCAGTAGTGTAAAGTTTTACCATGATCAAGTCCCAAGGGGAGGTGGGGATCCAGTAGCTGTCTCCTGTAGTCTCACATCCCAAAGCAGCACGATAAAACTGGTGTGGACCCCTACATAGGTGAATTTGTGCCTGGATTCTTCGATTGAGTGTAAACATAAGTGGGGGGTCTCCCACAAGTGACACCTCTGTGCAGGGAATGCACATTTTATCGCCCCCTCAAACCCAGAACCTTCTTTCTACCATATGGGCAGTTTGCTTCTGCCAACATTCTCGTCATGGGTGGGGATGTCCCAAGAGTCAAGTCCTGCTGTCAGCTAACATTGGTCAAAAGTGATGTCCAGCCACCACGTTTGAGGGGTTTGGAGGTAGTCAGGGAGGGGACCTCATCTCAAGTTCCAAGTTTGACAGACTGGCACATAGGAGCAGCAGGAGTCCTGGGGAGTGAGGCATCTATAGATTTCACATGGGATATATGTACCAGGGCAATACCATCCACCACAAGAACTGTCTGGGTGGTTAACAATACCAGGAAGGGTCCCTTCCAGCAACTTTACCCAATGCTTACGGACATAGACCTAGTCACCAGTCTGGAAATGGTGAAGGTTCTCTGGCATTCCTGGAGCATACAAGGCAGAGAGTTGGGCCAAATCTCATGGTGTATTGACTGAAAGACTTAGAGCCTCAAGAAAAGTTCTTATCAGTGAATTGGGATACCTCTAGGGAGGGCCCAGGGAACACCAAGGGAGTTGAGGCACCAAACAGGATCTCAAAAGGGGTCAGGTTAAAATGGTAGAGGGAGTTCTGGACTCGGAACAGGGTGAGGGGAAGGAGTACCATTCAGTCAGCACCAGTCTCTAAGGTCAATTTAATTAAGGTCTATTTAAGGTATCTGTTCATTCTCTCTACCTGCCCTGATTTCTGGAGACAGTACACACAAGATTCCAATTAGTTCCCAATATCTTTGCCAATCTCTGACTTACCTTAGAAACAAAAGCAGGAAGGTTGTCTGATCCAATTACCTTTGGTACCCCAAACCCCAGGAAGATTTCTTCTAATATATTCTTGGTTACCATGGTAGCTTTTTCCTGCTTGGTGGGAAAACCTCAACCCATCCAGAGAAAGTATCTACAAACACTAGGAGGTATTTGTAACAATGTTTTCCTGGTTTAACTTATGTAAATTCAACTTCCCAATAAACTCCCTAGGTCTCTTGCCCTGTTTGCTCTTGGCTGCATAAGCATTTACTTGCTGACCTACCTAACACTGTTCTACTGTCTCTCTGGCTAAAAACCTAAGGTCTATTACACATACCTTAACTGCTTGGATAAGCTTTTTATCCTCTAAATGAGTCCATTTGTGCATTCGGCAAAGTGAGTCTTGTGTTTGTTCTCTGGGGAGTATAGCTTTCCTGTCCAGTGTGCCATTGTCCTTCCTCTTCTAATCAATTTGGGCCTTTTCTTCTGTTGTATATTCTAAGTGAGGTCATCCCTTAGTCTAATCCCAGTTCCCAGTGGCTGTCTCTTGCAGGCCCATCCTTGATAGGCTCCTGTACAGCCACTTCTCGAGTCATCTGGTCTGCCTGGTTATTGCCCTGTGTCACTGAGTCTCTTCCCTTCTGATGTCCTGGGCAATGAATAATACTCACAGTTGCTGGCTTCATCAGGGCATCCAAGAGATCCAAGATTTTCTGTGTTTATTTTCCCTTGGTATATAGACCCGTGGACCTGGGCTGTGCTAAAGACATCTGTGCCGATGTGCTGGGGAGTAGAGGTTCAGCCATCCCAGATGACATTTGTGTTGTCCACTACTGCAGCACCCACTCATCTCTGACAATGAAGAAAACTACTCCTGTCATAGACAAGGTAACCTTGGCTCCCAGCATGTGTTGGTGTTGGTCCCTCCTAGACCCCGTCAGCGTTCCACCTCTGCTGAGCCTTGCTGATGTATGTGGAAGCCTTCTGTTCCTAACAAAGGAATGCTCTGACCTTTCTGCTTGCCCTGGGAAGTACACCTGGGCGGTAACACTGTTAAATCAGTTCCTGTTTTTTATTCCTCTTTCTTTATTCCTGAGGGCATAAGCCTGTTTTTCCACTGTGCTTCCTAGATTTCTCCCCGCAGTGATCTTGAGGGCATATATTCTTTGAACCACAGTAAAAGCTTTGGCATTCACATAACATGAATGACCCGAGTATATGTTTTTTCTTAAACGTTGCAGGCCTACGCCTGCAAATTCTCAGTGCCGTTAAGGTGCGGGTGCTGACAAATCGAGGTTCCACTGAGATCGGGAAAGTGAGAAATTCCTGAAGAGGTCGTGTCAGGAGCCAACCAGCGAAGTGAAGGGACGTATTGGTAAAATGGTCCATGAAATTAGAGCCTCAGTAAGCGGGATAGGGTGAATGACACCACAGGAATTGAAAGCACTTGCAAAGGAAAGTAAAGACTTAGGCAGTGGTGAGTAAACCTTGTAAAAATGTACAAGGTAATAATGGTAGTGTTTTTGTGTATGTGTTCTTTTAGAGTTAGGCTAAAATCTAGAGAAGCAAAGTCAATTCTCATAGATGCTTTTGGTCTTTGGACCCTGACTAGAGACAGTTCACACCTTAGACATTGTTGTAAGACCCCAAAGTGGTCTTAGCTAAGGAGCATGATCCATAGAACACAATATGATGATGGACCAATGCAACCATGCACATGGGTTTGCTCATCCATGCAGAGAGAGGCAACCCCAAGCTCAAAAAGCACACATCTTTTATACGTTACAGAGGGCAGAGCTCAGCAACAGGGTTATCTGGCTTACTCTGATTGGTGGAACACAAGATAAAGGATCTCTTCAGGCATTGGTTGGTTTGCTCAAGGGGTTGTTTTGGCTGAATTAGCCAATTTCCTCATCCCGCTCTGCACTTGGCCTCGGAAAGTCCCTGGGAAAGGGGGTGGGGGGAGCTGGGTGGTCCGATAAGTTCAGGCTGACACATCTGGTGGTTTTTCTTGGAATTTACCACAGGGATGTGTAGGGGGTCTTTTTCTGAGAACAGTTTTGTTTCTTTTGACTGGTCTCAACTAAGCCTGGTTACTCTGACCACCAAAACCTATATCCCCAGAACCTTGTTCTTACAGCTTTGTTTCTCATATCTAAGAAACTTATTTCTTCAACATGAGAGAGAATGGGTTTGAGAAAAACAACCCTCCCAGACTCTCCAGAGATGCTTTGGCAAAAGGGAAGGAAAATGAGCTTAAGCTTTTTCAGAGTCCTCCTAGGGACAGAAGGAAGGCAGGAGACATCCTGCTTCCTTGCTGGCTCCTATTGAAGAAATGCTTATTTCTGGTTCTGTGTCCTTTAGGTAAGATATATGGGTCCCTTTGGTGGACACCAGCTAGTTCTTTCCCTCTATGTTTATTGTCTGTCTTGGTGCACCAAGTTGTCCATGTCTGTCAGTTTATGTTCTTTGTTTCGTCGCTTGAATGTTGCATGTTTCATGTTTAAAGAAAAATTGGTTAAAACTTTAAATGCCAGTTGTTCACCCCTTGATTTAGTTTTGACTAGTTTCAAAAAAGGAACAAATAAATAAAAAGCAATTTCAATTAGCCTTTGGAGCCCTGCACCTGTAGCTAGGAGTCTCTTGGAAAATCTCTGATTGTGATTATTGGATTTAGCAGGTGACAAGGTGCTTCTCTTAAAATTATAGCTAGAAAAGGTAAAAATTGTGTTTGGTCTAAATATTAAAGATATGTGTAGCAACTTCATTTTTTCTTTCCAATTGGTTTTAAATGTATAAATTTGCTCGACATGTCTTGGTTATAGATTATTGGTTTTTAAGTTATTGGATATGGTTAAAAATTTGTAACATTGGTAACAGAAAGTTGGCTTAAAACTGGTAATTTGGATGGAGTCATTCTAGACAACACATGGCACGTGCCAACCCAGGGAGTCAGGTCTAAATTGGGATAGTACTTTTGTGGAATTCTTATCCTAGAAATCAGATTTACAATAGAATTTAGAGAATGTCTCTTTGTTGAGGTATTAGAGCCTGCACCATCGTGCGTTGATATGCAGGAATTGGCAGTCAAACTTTATAGAATGAGGGATGGAGTTGGTGTTTTAGAGAAACTGGATGTTGGAGACTAGATTGTGTGTTGGAGCTTGAGTTTTGCTTTCCAAAAGTGAAGTGGTTGTGCTCTGGTGTTGCAAGGAAAATTTAAAGATTTTGGTTAAAGAGTGCCAGTGTTAAATTGGCTACAGTTTGCAGTTAGATCACAGACAATCTCAGGATTCTAACTCACACATATTTGTAATTAAGAAAAAAATCAAACAGGTGGAGATTGTTACAGGATTTACGAAGGGTTGATGAGGAACTTGTAAGAGCATTACAGCCTGTTTGCTTACTCCAACTGCCATTTCGAGAAATACGTATACAATTATTACAGATTTAGAGGATTGCTTTTTGCTGTTTCTTTATATCCTGGTGATTGTGAAAGGTTTTCATTTAGTGAGCTTGCTTATAATTTTAGAGATCCCATGAAGTGATACCACTGAAAAGTTTTACATAGGAATGGCTAATAGCCCTACATTGTGTAACAAAAAAAATGTTGTTCTGGATTCAATACAATTTACGACTTTGAATCTTTCAGTGTATATTATTCATTATATGGATATTTTATTAGCTGATCCCTCCAAATGAGTTTTACTAAAGTTTTTCCTTTTTTAGATACTGATAACCCTCAAATTTTACAATTTATGCTAATACAACTGATTTAAGACAATGTACTGGGTTGGGGATTTAGCTCAGTGGTAGAGCGCTTGCCTAGCAAGCGCAAGGTCCTGGGTTCGGTCCCCAGCTCCGAAAAAAAGAAAAGAAAAAAAAAAAAAAAGACAATGTACTGTCCCTTTGCAGGCCATTTAAGCACTCAGAGTGGATTGCCTGGACCCCTTAGCAAGGGCAATGCATATATATATATATATATATATATATATATATATATATATATCAGGCAGATTATGGGCCTTACATAGGAACAATTAGCCCAACAATCTCATTCTTTTTTCCTTACATTTTTATTAAATTGGGTATTTTTTATTTACATTTCAAATGTTATTCCCTTTCATGATTTCCTGTCCATCAGTCCCCTAACCACACCTGCTCCCTTCTATATGCGTGTTCCCATCCCCATCCAGCCCCCATTACTGGCCCCAAACAATCCCCTGCATTGGGGGTCCAGCCTTGGCAGGACTAAGGGCTTCCCCTTCCACTGGTGCCCTTACTAGGCTATTCATTGTTACCTATGCAGTTGGAGCCCAGGGTCAGTCCATGTATAGTCTTTGGGTAGTGGCTTAGTCCCTGGAAGCTCTGGTTGGTTGGCATTGTTGTTCATATGAGGTTTGAAGCCCCTTTAAGCTCTTTCAGTCCTTTCTCTGATTCCTTCAACGGGGGTCCCATTCTCAGTTCAGTGGTTTAATGATGGCATTCGCCTATGTATTTGCTGTATTCTGGCTGTGTCTCTCAGGAAAGATCTACATCCGGTTCCTGTCAGCCTGCACTTCTTTGCTTCATCCATTTTATCTAGTTGGGTGGCTGTATATGTATGGGCCACATGTGGGGCAGGCTCTGAATGGGCATTCCTTCAGCCTCTGTTCTAAACTTTGCCTCCCTATCAACTCCTATGGATATTTTTGTTCCTCTTTTAAAGAAGGATTGAAGCATCCACATTTTGGTCATCCTTCTTGAGTTTAATGTGGTCTGTGCATCTTGGGTAATTCGAGCATTTGTGGTAAATCCACTTATCAATGAGTGCATACCATGTGTGTTTTTCTGTGATTGGGTTACCTCACTCAGGATGATATTTTCCAGTTCCATCCATTTGCCTATGAATTTCATGAAGCCATTGTTTTTGATACTCCATTGTGTAGATGTACTACATTTTCTGTATCCATTCCTTCGTTGAAGGGCATCCGGAATCTTTCCAGCTTCTGGTTATTATAAATAAGTCTGTGATGAACATAGTGGAGCATGTGTCTTTGTTGTATGTTGGAGGATCTTTTGGGTATATGCCCAAGAGAGGTATAGCTGGGTCCTCAGGTAGTGGAATGTCCAATTTTCTGAGGAACCTCCAGACTGATTTCCAGAGAGTTTACACCAGTTTGCAGTCCCACCAACAATGGAGAAGTGTTCCTCTTTCTCCACATCCTCCCCAGCATCTGCTGTCACCTGAGTTTTTGATTTTAGCCATTCTGACTGGTGTGAGGTGGAATCTCAGGGTTGTTTTGATTTGCATTTCCCTGATGACTAAGGATGTTGAACATTTCTTTAGGTGCCTCTTAGGCATTCAATATTTCTCAGTTGTGAATTCTTTGTTTAGCTCTGAACCCCATTTTAAAATAGGGTTATTTGGCTCTTTGTATTCTAACTTCATGAGTTCTTTGTATATTTTGGATACTAGTCCTCTATCAGTTGTAGGATTGGTAAATATATTTTCCCAATTGTTGTTATAAACATATAAAAAAAATAAAAAGGTAAAATTTATCCCCACTAGGTCTGGCACTAGGTCTACACTGTGGTGCCCCAAGATAACTGCTAGATATCTTAAGTCTCAGTGAGCAAAGCCTCTCACCTGCTTTGCTCCATCCCATATCACACTGCCTCTCTCTGAGCCTGGCAGCAATCTCTCTATCTAGTTCCCAACCCAGGTTACCATGTCAGAAACACACATCCCAGCTCTGTGGTGGTCCAGACCAGCCGCTGCAAACTCTCTTAAACTTAAATCGCCACATGAAAGAACACAATACAATAACCTTTGGTACAATGGATAAGATATAATTACTCACCTAAACATACAAATCCAATACACATCATCCCTTAAGAACATTCATAACAACCTGTAAAGGAACAGCGAGGAATCTGAACGTCACCTGCCATGTTGTCCCACCACAGGTACTCTCTGTGTCTCTCCTGTCTCTTCTTCCTCTCTGTTCCAGTCTCCTCCTCTTCCATCAAACTTTCCTCCCACCCATCCTTCCTTCTCCTCCAATCACAGGCCTCCTTCTATCCTGTGCCTGCCCTCACCTGTATTTTACAAATTCAATGGGAAGAAGATTCTGCTGAGGTCACCTAAGTCCTGAGTATATGACTGGACAGACATCCTTGCGGCAGTGGATTTAGTGTCAAAATACAGATAACTCCAGGGAAAATGACAACCCAAACTGTTGGTTGCCGTTTTGTCCTAAGGACAGTGTCCTTTGCCTTACAGAAGCTTTGCAACTTTAGGAGATCACACACTATTCTTGATCTTAGAGCATCTACACTTTTCTCTTGGGGGAGGTGTGTGGGGAAATTGGGCAGAACGGGCCATCTGTCCGACCCTGCATTCTCAGAATTGCCCCCATCTGTGTTTACGGATCTCTGTCATATGGATTTTGGGAGCATGGAGTTATAGTCCGGGATCAGGGCCAGAGCCAGACACCGGAGGTGCCCAGTTGCAGTCGACTTCTAAAATTTTGAACCCTGAGATTACAAGGCAGGTCTCTTGCAGCCTACAATTTGGTCTTACCTGTGCTCTCAGGGGTGTAGCCACTCCTGGAGACTGGCTTTCAGCTCTGTGAGGCTGCAACAGGAAGGGTCCTGCCCCCACTGTTCATAGGTTTCTGTGTGCAGGGGGCCCAATGGCAGAAGGCGTTTCCTTCTAGAGTCAGGAATGTGAGCAGAGGTCTCAGGATTGTCTTCACCTCTGGTGATTGAGCTTTCCACCCACTCCGGTATTTGCGTGCAAGAACTGTTTGACCAGTTCAACTGATGTCTGTGCACAGATCTGGACTAAGGGATTCCTGTCGCTGACTGCTCCTATATTCCTGTGTCCAGAGGCACTATGCAGTATCCTCTTGGGCCGGGTGTATCCGCAAAGTGGACAGAAGTGGCCGTCTGTACTGCCCCGAACTTTCAGGATTGCCCGCACTTCTGGGTGTTCAGCTATCTTTCCTAAGGTCTTTGGGAGCACAGAATTGTGGGCCAGAATCAGAGAGTTTGGGGCCACAGCCAGAAACCGGAAGTGCCCACTTGCAGAAGACTTCTAAATTTTTGTGTCCTGAGATTCCCAAGCAGGTCTCTTGCAGCAGAGAAGTTGGTCTTACCTGTGCTATCAGGCGTGTACTTTCTCCTGGCGGCTGGCTGTCAACTCCCTGTGAAGGAAGCAAACAGAAGGTTCGTATTTGCCTTGAGTCAGGAATGTGAGCAGAGTTCTCAGGTGGGTCTTCACTTCTGATGGTCCAGCTCTCAGGCACAAAACTTTTGGGTGCAGGGACCTGTTTGACTGGTTCACTCCAGATCCAGGCTCAGATCAAGCCCTTGGGGACCCTCCGGCTTGCTGCTCCTAGATTCCTGTATCCAGAGTCGCTATGCAGTTTCCTCTTGGGATAGGGTTGTGGGAAAGGATGGATAGAAGGGTCAGTCTGTCCCGCCCTGCAGTCTCAGGATTGCCCACACTTCTAAGTGTTGAGCTCTCTCCTGAGGGATATGGGAAGAGGGAGCTGTGGGTCGGGATCAGAGAGGTTGGGGCCAAAACAAGGAAACGGAAGTGCCCGGTCCCAGAGGACTTCTCTCTGTGTTTCCTGAGACCACCAGGCAGGTCCCTTGGAGCTGAAAAGTTTTTTCTTACCTCTGCTCTCAGGGGAGTAGATGCTCCGGCCAACAGGCTTTCACCTCTCTGAGTGGGCAGCAACCAGAATGGTCCTGCCCCTACTGCTCCTCAGTCCCCGTACAAACAGGGCATAGTTGGTGCTAGGCATTTTCCTCTTTAGACAAGAATGTGAGCAGAGTTCTCAGGAGCGAGTGTACCTCTGAAGCTCTACTTCTCCCCAACTCCAAAGGATTTGGGGACAGTGAGCTGTTTGACCTGTTCGGTTGAGATCTGCGTGCCAATGCCGACCTCAGGGTTGCTGCCTCTTGCTGCTCCTATATACCGGTGTCGAGAGGCACTATGCAGGTTGTTCTTGGGCCAGGTACGTGGGCAATGTGATCAGAAGGGGCTGTCTGGATTGCCCTGCCTTCTCAAGATTGCCCGCACTTCTGAGTGATCAGCTCTTTCTCCTATGGAGTTTGGGAGAACAGAATGGGTGGCCGAGAACTGATAGGTTGGGGCCACAGAC